>NC_044907.1:78644696-78724875 GCF_001633185.2 Quercus lobata
TTTTTTTTTTTTTTTTTGTAATGAATCCTGTGTTTTTCATGACTTTAGTGAGTCATATTCTTAATGATTGAAATGGTTTTGTTTGATGTGGATTTTGTTCATATTGGTTTCAAAGTTTATTTCTTGGCTTATATTATAGATTGTAATATATTTATTCATCAAATTGTTTAGTTGAGTTTGTTTTCGAAATTGTTTTTAGTGTTGGACATTTTCTTGAAGCATGTTTGGTATCATATATTAAAATATTGTTAAGTTGATAATAATAATAATAATAATAATATAGTTTAATAAATGTCTGAAATGTATAGCTGTTAACAAATGTTTTAGCTATATGATTTTATTTTACAAATTCAATTTTGGTGTTGTAGTAAAATAAACAAAGATTAAATTATATATTGTACTCAATACATTTCCCGTGCATCGCACGGGTTAGCGACTAGTTGACATAGAAATCTTGATTCTACATAACTTGGGAATCTCAATTGTTGAACTACAAAAATATTCTTGAATCAAATAAAAATACAACTCACTTGCAAAATTAAATAAAAATAAATGTAAATTATTATTTCCCTGTTCTTTAGCTAGGCAGTGTTGTCTAAAGCAAGGAATAGAGAGAAATATGATTTTTCTCTATCTCCCTTGCTACAAGCATAAACGGTTTTAGGAGTTTCAACAAATGAAGAGCTCACTCCCTTGGCCATAAGTCATTGAGGTGAAGATCAAAATGTTTCAAGATTTTTTATTGGCTTCCAGTTTGGAAGTATCAAAGGTATGTGTTTTTTATCTAGCGTTGAAGATTCATGTAAAATTTTCACTTTACGCAAAAATACAAGCAGATCTTGGTTTTTATTCAGCAGTGCGTCTGTGAGTGATATGTATGAGATACATATATCATTCCAACAAATTCAACCATTTACATAGCATAGATAGATTTTCCTGCTGTTTTCTAGCGTGAAGTTGTTGGCAACTAAATTACTGCAAAGTATATAGTTTCATCGTTAGTGAAAGAGAATAGAAACCCATGTTCAAAATTCAAGAATTTGTATGATTTCTTGGGAAATAAATGGTCAAGAGTTGTAGGTTATAGGATATTGGATATTGGGAAAATAAACTATGTATATAGAAAACTTTCAAATTCCATAAACTAACAATGAAGTAAACAATAACAAACATACAGTTGTAAATTTGGTTGGTTGACCAAAGAAGGTAAACTGCTTACCACAAAGTAATTGTAAGACAAATCACTGCAAACATAATATAGCAAGGATGTTACATGGTCCATGTAATCAATGCATGTTCAGTACTAATTTACATTGCAGAAAAAAATAAAAAATAATTTCACATGTTTCGCATAAATCATAACGTCATTCTTGTCCATGTCGTTAACTACACTTGGAAATCCATATATGCATAACGTTACTAAGTAAATGAACCAGTTAGGGATTGAAATGCAACTTAGAGGCAATCAAAATTACTATTTTCTTTAAATAGTAAATTATATTTTTAGTCCTAGAAACTTGGTGTAAGTTTGATTTTGGTCCTTCAAGTCTTAAAATATTGGATTTGGTCCATGAAATTTCTAAAAGGAAATAATTTCTTCCCTTTTCTTATCAATTTAGAAGCCTTATACATACAATTAACCAAAAAGAAAAAAAAAAGCAAAAGACTTTTGAATTAAAAAAGTTATTTCTAGAAGCTCCCAAAACCAAAATTGGCTCTTGGCTGTGGAAAGGCATCTGTAGTAGTAGGGAATCATTGACCTGGCAAATGGGTTGGGTTGCAAATTTCACTGCCCAAGGACCAAGCCAACTGCCACCTGCAAAACGACCTTGAAATCACCTGCAGCCCATTTCCCAACACCCGAAAATTCACTCTCTCAAACCAACCTATATTCACAAGTAATCTCTTTGAGTTTTGGAGCTTCAAAAGAGCATGGGAGCAAAAGGAGAAAAGACATTCTGCTGGGAATGCTTTAAACAAAGCATCCTACAGCAATAGCACAAACACCAAAGTTGTAGTAGAAACCTCAGCGCCAACTTCACTCATAGAGATCCAAACATCCATATTCTCTAATTCAGCAGGTCTAAAGTGTCTCCAAATTGATTCTCGTTACTCAAACTTAGCAGCACTCTCCGAATGCCCTTTCTCTCCCTCTCTCACCAATCTCTTGTCATCTCCTTTATTTCACTTAATTTCTTCAATATTGTATTTTCCCACTTTTTATATCACTGAGGTGGCAGGGGCTAAGATACATTCACACTTGCTAGTGTAGGTCCTTGGGGCTTGACTTATTGCATGTGCCTCAAAATTGCTTCGACCAAGAGAGAAAGATGGGTTATTTGCCGCTCAGACATGTTTCTATTTATCTTAAATATTGCTACACATCCTTACATAGATGAATATATTTGTTTAATATCACCAAATATACTTGCTTCACCTTGCTTATAATAACCTAACATATTTCTTCACATTTATTTGTAAATGCATCATAGTTTAAATCATAGCTGTCAAAACATGAATCTTATTGTAAATCATTTTTTCATTTTTATGTTGTGTATCACAAGATACATAGATAGTGTAAAATTTATTTAAAAAATATATATAAATATACATATTTAAATGATATATTTATTATAAAATTAGAACATATGCAACTAATGACTACTTTAATTATCACTTAAACTAAAATACTTGACAAAACTAACTGAATAAATCAAATAAACATATATTTATAACATCTATACTCAAATTTATCAAATGTAATAGTGATAATTGACAAGTTTAAATACTTTTTTTTCCTCATCATATTCATCACAAAGAGAGAGAGAGAGAGAGAGAGAGAGAGAGAGAGAGAGAGAGAGAGAGGTTTTGGCTGGAGTTGAAGAGCAAATGGAAAAGAAAATCTAAAAGTGGGCAAATGTGTGGTCTAAAATTTTAGGAAAAAAGAGGGGGAAAAAACTCATGCTATCTTTATATTAGGCTAAAGTAGTAGTTGCCAATAATTTTATGTAAAATCAAGTAGAAAAGCATTCAGGCTTCAGTCAAAAAGCCAAGAATTTTAGTAAAAAAAGCTAATTTTAAACCATATGTTCATGTATCGTCCAATGCATTTGATTCATATGATAAAATACACACCTATGCGTCGTAAAATTCATGAACACTTTCAATACGCTCTTATGATACGAAACTTTTTTGTACATGATATGTATCGTTTATCATAGGATTTCGACAACTATGGTTTAAATTACCGACACATGAGAAAAGTATTTTATTCTCATTAATTCGATATTTCTACGGCTTATTATGATGACAGATTCTATGGATGGTATGTGTGGATAGCTATATATGGTATAATCTTGGGCATGAAGGTGAAGGAAATATTCAGAGAAGGAAACTAAGTAATTAGAGCTTCCCTGGTCTTAAGGGAAGTATCCCTTATGATGTTTGGGGGCCCTCTAGGGTTGTTTCTCTAAATGGGTGTCGTTGGTTTATTTCCTTTATTGATGATTTTTCACGAACTACATGGGTATATTTGTTAAAAGACAAAAGTGATGTGTTTACTGTCTTTCAACTATTTCACAAAATGGTTCAAACGCAATTCAGCACCTCAATAAAAACGATTCATTCGGACAAGGTGGGGGGGGGGGGGAGATATGTCTAGTACTCTTCAAAAATATTTTCATACACACGGTATTATTCATCAAACCACTTATGCTTATACCCCTCAACAAAATGGGGTTGCTGAAAGAAAAAATCTACATCTCCTAGAAGTCACACGGGCTCTTCTCCTTACTGCCAGTGTTCCAAAGTCCCACTGGGGAGATGCCTTGCTCACTGCAACTTATCTCATCAATAGAACACCATCTCGCGTCCTTGACTTCAAGAGACCACTTGAGGTACTTTTTCATCTGTACCATCCTCTACTTTTATCATCCCTCCTCGTGTCTTTGGGTGTATCTGCTTTGTCCATCTTCATGGTCAATCTAGGAGTAAATTATACCCTCGTGCCCTCAAATGTGTCTTTATAGGTTTCTCTCCTACTTAAAAGAGATATAAATGTTATCACCCTCCTTCTCGAAAACACTTTGTGTCAATGGATGTAACCTTCTTTGAGACACAAATTTTACTTCTCCTCACCTCAAACTCCTCCTCAGGGGGAGTATAATGGTGATGAGGAGTTTTCTGTGTCCTTACCTGTTCTTAGTACCTCCACTAATGTTGACTCAAAATTTGATTTCATTGATGTTGAAGTGCAAGAGGCTAATAATTAATTGTCATCCATTAATGATAAGTTGGATGAGACACTTGTGAAAGAACTAAGGGTCTATTCAAGGCGCCAGAAAAGTAAGACTACCCCTAAAGCTCCCGAGCAATCATCTTAACCCGACTCAGGTAATTTTACTCCTGTTCTCTCTATACCCACCATAAATGATATTGATCTTCCTATTGCACAATGCAAAAGAGTTAGATCATGCACTCATCATCCCACATCAAATTTTCTTTCATATCAACATATCTCACCTGTATTTCATTCTTTCCTATCTAAGTTATCTTATGTGTCTATCCCTCAAACCTTCCAGGAAGCATTAGGAGATCCAAAATGGAAAGAAGCGATGCAAGAAGAGATGAGAGAAATACATACTTGATCAAGGCATTGAAGTGGCAAGATCAAGGCATGGAATATTTCTTTCTCAACAGAAATACATACTTGATCTTCTCAAAGAAACATGAATGTTAGGGTGCAAAGCTATTGATAATCCAATAGAGCAGAATGTCAAGTTGGGAGAAGACCACAACAGCCCCTTAGTAGAAAAAGGCAGATACCAGCGACTAGTTGGCAGACTAATCTACTTATCACACACTAGACCAGATATCGCTCATGCGGTAAGTGTGGTAAGTTAGTTTATGCATTTGCTATGAGAGATACATATGAAAGCTGTTCATAGAATTCTCTGTTACTTGAAATCCTCATCAGGTAAAGGAGTACTATTTGCTTGACATGATCACTTGAAGATAGAAGCCTATACAGATGCTGATTGGGCAGGTTCAATCATAGACCGACGCTTCACCTCTGGATATTGTCTATGTGTTGGAGGTAACTTGGTTACTTTACGGAATAAGAAATAATCAGTGGTTGCAAGATCTAGTGCAAAGGCTAAGTTTAGAGCAATGGCCCATGGGATATGTGAGATATTATGGATGAAGATATTATTGAGGGAGCTTGGATATGACAGTAAGGATCCCATCAAGTTGTTTTGTGACAATAAAGCAGCAATTAATATTGCTCATAATCCAGTTATACAAGATCGAACAAAACATATTGAAATTGATAGAAACTTTGTCAAGGAGAAACTGCGTAAAGGCATCATTTGTACTCCATATGGAAGAACTGGAGATCAACTCGCAGACATCTTGACAAAGGGGGCAACAACTTATCACTTCCATAGAATTCTGGACAAGCTGGGCATGAGAGATATCTATGCCTCAGCTTGAGGGGGAGTGTTGACAGATTCTATGTATGGTAAGTGTGGAAAGCTATATATGGTATAATCTTGGGCGTGAAAGTGAAGGAAATATTCAGAGAAGGAAACTGAGTAATTAGAGATTATTTGATTTCCTATTTCTGTTATTGTATTCCTATTATAAGTTTTAGGGTTTCTCTATTTAATCAGAGTTGTACACAATAAAATAAGCAAGTAATAATACAATTATTTTATTCCTTTCTTCTCTAGTTACTAGTTTCTTTTGTTTCTTCATATTATATTATATTTTTTGCCTAGGAGAAAATGCAACGATTGTGGCCAATGAGCAATCCATTGACATGACTACTGTACTTGACTACCCTAAGAATCCAAGCCTAGCTACTAACTTATCAAAATGTGACACATGTCATGGGCATAAAAAGAACCCAAACACCATATTTCCATATCTTTGCTTTCTTTTCGGATTTTTCTTCCAAAGGAGAGAGATGGTTGAGAACCATATTATATTTATCTCCTTTTAGCAATACAATTGATGTTTATCCAAAGAGGGGGGTAAAACGAGAGGAAAAAGATGCTAATTTTTACACAACTTCATTAAGTGCACCATAATGTTGTTAAATGCAAATAATGTATCATGTACTTACACGGTGTGAAGAGAGGGGATTTTTTGTGTAGGCAAAGTGCCACTTAACTCATTATTTCCAAGAAACCTGACAGTGAAAGGCAATGGTACATTCATTGATGTATTGAGTATGTTGTGCTGAACAATTTGCAATTAAGCAAATGAGGTATATTACAACTTACAAGTAATGGACCAAACTCAAATTGAAAAGAGAGTCTGGAATTTGTCCTATAATATTGTTGAAACTCAAATCCCTAAAACCACAAAATAAACTGTTAGATGGATTGATAAAAAGGTAATGGGGAAACTATACCTTGTATGAGAGCTATTCAAAAATGTGTTACATTTTTAAATCATAAATATTCAAAGTAAAAGGTCAAAATACATAAACATTCCTCAAGGTTTGCGTCAGACGCAAATTGACTCTTTGGGCTTTCAATTCTTGCTTATAACTGTTTGAAGTTTTCTTTTTTTTTTTGAGAAATAATTACAACATGCCGCTAACCTCGCAGCTCGAAGCCTTTCCCCCCTAGACCCCCAAGCACTTTGTGCATGAGGAGGTGCCAATTTAGCTACAAGGCCTTTGGCAACTGCTTGAAGTTTTCAAATTCATGAAATTGACACTTGAGACTAATTTTTGTTTCCTCTTAGCAACAGAAAAGAATCAACAAGTTGCATCATTTGAGAATCATGTGCTTTACCAAATTTGAGAAAAATTACAAATTTATTTTATTTTATTGTTATTTGTCTTTCATTTGGAGCAAAAAAGGGGGCAAAAATGCTTACCAAATGTGAATTTTTTTTTTTTTTTAAATCACAAATTTCTTATATGTTGTTATTCGTGGTTCATTTGGTACAAATCAGTTGTTATGTATCATGTATCATTTATGGTTGCTTGATTCTTTTCCATCATTGAGATCAAACAAAAGTTAATCCAAGGGGTCAATTTCACAAATATGAACATTTTAGGGAGTTACAAGGAAAATTTGAAATCCCAGGGGGTCAATTTGCAATTGATCCAAACCCCAAGAGGTGTTTATGCATTTCAGCCAAAGTGAAATAGCACCAAATCACATATGAGGAACCCGTAATTTCCACAAAAAGTTATCATAACATGGTTCTAGATAAAATAAAATAAAATAAAATAAAATAAAATAAAATAAAAACTCGTTATCTACAAGAAGTAATGAACAACTATAATACTTATGCAACAAGAGCAAGCAATATTTAAACGAGATGTATCATCCCTACAAGAAATTAGGAACAAGAAAAAATTGAAAAAAGAGATCAAAGAAAACAGAAAGAATTTGGATCCCTCATTCAATTATAAAAAATGAGTTCTTTTTACAAGCATCAGGGAATAACCTAATGATTTTATCACTTTATGTTATCAACAGTTAGATTTTAGTGGAGGAACCTCATGAATTTCTTTCACCAGGTTGGGGTTGTCCAACCTCATAAATAACAGAGAGGTCCCCAATTCCATTGCTCTGGATTTGATTCAAATTCAACTTGATAAATTTCCAGCTCCACATTTATCTATAGAGTCACAATCAATGGATATTACTTACAGAAATGAAAGTTGTTGGTATTCTCCTATATTTGATGGAATTGAATCAAAAATGTCATTATTCCTCAGCCTTCTGCAAAACATGTAACATAATTTGTTATACCATTATCTGGAAGAGAAAAAAAGAAATATAGCTGCTCTAGTGTTGTAGTACAAGAAAATTTTAGACTTCATATCCTTAATAAATGCCAACGAAGAGCTTCCATTAGACAATCCACTAATTCTCCTACAAGGACATCACACATTAGATATTTAGATTGTTAGCTTAAGGAATCTGCATAATACAAACAAAAATGACTAAGAGATGTACAATAAATTAATTCCATATACCAGTACACTACACCTCCATCTCATATAAATGTGGGTTGTATATACTTGACTCATAAATAAAGTTACCCTTATATGAGAGGAATGTATATTATACCGAGTGCACTAAATAATCTCATAAAATTACTCACAAGTCTACCAGGGAAGTCAAACTGGAAAAATTTGAGGGAATTGGACCTTGGAAAGAGTTTCCTTCAAGCGCTCTACAAAATTGTATTAGAGTAGTTGATCATAAATTGTGCACAAACGCATTTATTTTCCTATAGAATATGCAAGTAAACTGTTGCTGAGATTTTTTTTTTTTTTGGCAATTTAACACCAAAATGCTAACAATTTTGTTAGTTAGCATGTGTTGGCAGAGCTGAGTTAATCAAATCCCATAAATTCAAAATATGTAATTGAATTATGGTTCACTTTGTGTAAGTTCCATTTTATAAAGAGGTTCCATTGTGATATATTATCAAATCAAGTGAATGTGAGATGTAGTTGTTTAGCTTTAAGAATTGCGGATGTCGATTTTAAAACACATTAATTTCTTTTCTTCTTTGGTCCTTCTGTTATCTTGTTCTTGTTTCTTTTATTTAAAATTAGTACTAAATACTAAAATTTTCTAAATCATATATGTACAGTAACGAAACTGAGCTTCATCAAACATGATTTAGAAGAAACTAAAGAGATTAAGGCTAGGAATATCATCTTACAAGCTCACAAGATTTGACCAAGTCCCTATGAAGTCTGGTATCCTGCCTGTAAGATTAGTGTCTGATGCCCACCTGAGACCAAAAGAATTATTTCCACAGACTATGCCATCACAATTCATGTTTTTATATTTATCTTTATGGAATTTTTTTTGGAAAGTTTTCAATTGAAAAAAGTAGTAGGCATCTAGTTCTTACACTATCTGAAGGTTCTGTAATTTAGCAAATGTTGAAGGGAGCTCACCACTAACTCCAGAACTATCAAAGTTACTGTCAAGGTAAACAATTTACATAATTAACTAATATTCGATACTCTCAGAAAAACACTGATATTTGATATCCTAACCTTAGCTCGTTGTAATATCTTAGAATTATTTTTTTTTAGTTTATATATTAGGATTATTTTTTAGAAAAAAGATAGTGATATATTAGCATTGCTTTTTTGTAAGTAATAACTTTAAATAGAAAAAGGAAACACTAAGTATGCAAGATTTATACTAGATGTACATCACAATTAAGCTTTAAAAGTACAGTGATCAAGAAACTTAAAAAGTTGGAGCAAGAAAGACATCCTACCGCCAACAACCAATCAAACAAAGTTCTCAGAAAATGCAATTACAGGTCTAGAGTTGTCTGCTCACCCGTCAAAAGTACTTGCATTTTTATTGCCCCCCTTCTTTCAACAAAAGAGCTCTCAATTTTGCCTCCAACTTATTTCTTTTAGAAGGGTATTTTTCTCTAATTTTACACATACCTGATCTTGTTGCCTCCTCTTCTATCAAGGAATCCCTTAATGGCCTATCATGTACAAGCATCCACACACACACTATCATACATCATGCATTCATTTCCATTTAATTTGATCATATATCTCATCTCATCACATCATGTAACACATTCCATGTCATCATACATTTTATTTCATATCATCACACATCTCATTCCATCCCATCATGTATCACATCCTATATCTCATGTGCATGTGAATGATCATGTTAGTCATGTTTTCACTTACCTCATCGCAACACCACAACACCATATGTTAGAATGCATGTTCATGTTTTTATACATGTTCATATTGAATATTGGCCGTTAATTGATCCAAGCCCATGGCTTGTGGTTTTCCCTTCAAGTAGGAGGCCTCTTGTCTTGTGGGCTGTCATCCATAGCTCCGGTCTATTTCACTTCCTGTTCACCACTAGGCCCACAAGCCATAATGAGCTTAAGTTAAATTTCAAAAAATTCATTGACCCCCATATCTTGATCTTGACAAATATTTCCTTGTACGTTTATCCTCATATCACGCACTTGACAGATATTTCCTTTTCAGTTTGCACGATCTCCACTCTAACATTTCTAAATATTAAGGTATCCTTATATGAACATGTATCCTAATGTTGGCCTAGGTGTTGCCGCCATGCCTGATTGAGATTGTCATGGTTAGTTGGTGGACACTCAACTTGCAGAGGCACCAGTGCTTCCACCACACCAAAAATAACCTGATTCACCCAGCCCCATAATCTTAGCCTCCCAGTATAATCACAAATCCCCAACTCCTTTTCACCCGACTCCATCACTGATAAATACCTACCCCACTCTTTTTTTGAATCAGGAAAACCTTGCCGTTAAGTACCTCCATGATGGTTATGTTGACCACCTTATGGCACGATTGGTGGCAAAAGAGTGGACACAAACATATGGTGTTGATAATCTGGAAACCTCCTCACCTGTGGCGTGTATCAATTTTGTTCAAATCCTACTATCTGTTGAAATTAGTTTTTCCTGGCCTTTATATCAACTTGATATAAAGAATGCCTTCCTTCAAGGAGAAATTTATGAAGAAGTGTATATAAATCATCCACTGGATATATTGTTGCTAGTAGTGATCACCTTGTATGTCACTTGCTAAAGGCCTTGTATGGCCTAAAGCAATCTTCTCATGCATGGAATGATCAGCTTAGTGCAGTTGTAGTAGGGTATGGATTCTGACACTCTACTTCTGATCGTTTTGCTAGTCCGTCACTCCACCACTAGAATTATTGTCTTGATTGTGATATGTGGATGATATTAATATCATCAGCAGTGACTCCATAGGTATTGCTGATTTAAAAAAGTTATTTGGGCAAACAGTTTCATACCAAGGTCATTGTTGCTCTCCATCATTTTCTCAAGATTGAAGTTGCTCATTATTTTCAAGGCATTATTTTGTCTCAGAAAATTTATGTTTGGTCTTCTGCTTGAGACTGGTCTGCTTAACCTATTGATAATCCTATCGACTCTACTGTTAAACTTGATGGTGAACAAGGTGATATCTATCCTAATGTCACGATACCAACAATGTGTTGGGAAGTTGAATTACCTCACCATTACTTATCTTGATATCACTTATACAATTGATGTGCTTAGACAGTATATGCATGCTCCTCATCAATCTCACAATGAAGCACAAGCCCTTGAGTTATCTAAAGAGTGCTCTAGGATGAGGATTGTCGCACAAGCCCTTACTTCTCTATCTGTGACAGTATTTAGTGATGCTAACTAAGCTAGTAGTCATTTCGATAGACAGTCCACCTATAGCTATTGTACCAGTATTGGCGGTAATCTTGTTACTTGGCACGGTAAGAATCTGAGTGTTATTTCCATTTCTAGTGCTAAAGTTGATATCAAGCTATGGCTGATACTACTTCTGAGATGTTATGGGTTCAATGTCTCCTATGCATATGCATAGCAGATACGCATAGGAGATATCGATGTTTCTACTCCTATTCATACGTATTGTGACAATCAAGCTACTATCTTTATTGCTAACAATTTGGTGTTCTATGAGCATACCAAACATATTGAGAATGATTATCACTTCATTCAACATTTATTGGTGAAGAAATAGTTTGTCTCTCTTCATTTGTTCCTTTTGATTATCTATTTGGTTATGTCCTCACAAAACCATTACCTCATGCCACTTTTCAATGATTGTCTTTCTAGCTAGGCATGTTTGATCTATATGCTCTAACTTGAGTGGGAGTGTTGGAGTTACTTTTTGTATCAGAACTTGAGTGGGAGTGTTGGAGTTACTTTTTGTATTAGCAGGTGAAGGGCTTATTAGTGTAGCCTAAACCTTTTTCTCAAATTTCTCTCTCCAATTTTCTCATTTCTTTTTATCTCTTTCAATTCTAATATCTCATATTTTCACAACTCAACTAAAGCAGTTAAAGAATTTAAAAACCAAAAGTTAAAAAGAAAATTAGAATACTAGTTAGAATCTTTTTTGAGAATATTTTATCTTAACAATTAAATTCTATCAGGCCTTTAAATTGGTCCCCAAATGCAAAATGTAAACTATAAAAGTAAGTTATCAATAAAATATCAGTATATTCTTTTCTCTTTTTTTTAAATGGATTCCACATTTCTAGTTTGTGGATTCTAGGTATTTAAGGGTCTAACCATTCACTAACACTTCTTTTTATGCCATGTAAGATGGTATTAAAGACTTGATTAGCCTAGTCTGATGGCCAAACGATAAAGCTAACAGTAACCACCCTGCTGATGACAATCAAAGGGTGTAGTCCAACGGAATTACAGTGATACTATGATAGTTCAAGATGTGGCGTTACAATCCTATGAATAGCAAGAACTAGCTACAAATACAATGAAAAAGGATGGTTAGATTGTTGTAAAACTTACAACTCTTCTAATTTCACTAAATTCCCAAGCTTAGATGGCAGAGAACCAGAGATTTTGTTTGTTGAAAGAAACCTACAAAATTAACACATAAAACAATAAATAAAATGTAAACCAATGATTTGATTTTGTTTTGCAGCAAGAATATGAAATGCAGTGTTCCAAGATAATATATATATATATATATATATATTAAGTTATAAGAAATGTAGAGAACAAAGGAATAGACTTGCATTTGGATGAGTACTAAATTCCTCTTTTTGTGAAACACTTAATCCAATATATTACTACAAAGAAATGGTAGTAGTGGAAGGCCACAGTATCTGGGAAAAACAAGGGCACCAAAATGCCATATAGATTTTGAATGAGGTTAACTTACAATGATATTAAATTCATAAGATTTCCAAGTTCCTTTGGAAGCGTACCTGATAATGCATTAAAGGCTAAAGTCCTAATTTATTAAACATCAGAGCAAAAAAAAGGGTAAGATTAACTAAAATAAGATGTACACCAAGTTCCAAGCTTTATGAATTTCAAATCAAAATTTGGATGGGCTTACAGGTATTGCATGCTAGTTAGATTGCATGCTAAGACGTAGATAGGCTACCTATCAAGTAATTTTGGGACAAATAGGAGTAAGAAATGTAGAAAACATAGCACATTTAGCAGACTATAAGAAAATGAGCCTAAGAAAATGAGCCATCCTGGAAAACTAGCATATAACATCTAGGATGAATTTCTGTTGGTCGACTAATGAACTACAGTTTCAAAGTTTAAATTCAATCCTAGCTTACATGAAAAAAAAGGTAATCTATATTAATGCAAAATGCAAGTAAATAAACATATAAAGAAGAAATCATACAGATTGAAGAGGAAAGTCAAACTCTATAGTTCTTCTGGAATTACACCAACAACATCCAAGTTAGAAACCTTCCTGACAAAAAAAAAAAACAAAACAAAAAACCAAGGCCATCAACAATTCAACCATGAAAAGAAAGATCCATATACTGAAGGTGCTCAAACTATTTTGCAGTGTAGGTTCTGTAATATTACATATACCATATTGTGGTCACTTACCAATTTTGCCAAACTATTTGAGGATTTTTAATTTTAAAACAAACAAACAAACAAAAAAGATTATGATATGAAATGATTTTGCCTCAGTTTGTTTGTGAATTTAATTTGTGGATTGCTAAAATTTTAAGCTTTGTAAAGTTGGCAGATTAAATGACTACTCAAGAATATTAGTAATTAATATCATACAAGTTCTCTACAAGTGACAAGTTTACATTTAGGGCCCATTTGAATTGAGAAGGGAGGGAGGGGGAGCGGAGAGGAATAGAGTAGAGTTGGCTGAAAATAGGCTAATTTTTGGCCAACTCTACTCTACTCTCCCTCCTTTTCCTTAATCTAATCAGACCATTAATGGTGAGTTGCCAATTAATGATCATAAAGCCTAGTGAAATTCTTTTTCAACCTGGGACATACAGTTCAAGTACAGTCCCCCTTTTTATAAAGCCTTGTGAACCATTGACAAATTCAATCTTTTTTTTTTCTTTTTTTTTAGTAACGATATATGTTAGTAAGGACGTGAGATTTCTTTTAAGAGGATACTATGACCTATATAATTTATGATAGCTCCATGACCTCTCCTTCATGATTCTAGTTTCTAGGACCAAAATTTCATGGAACAATTCAGTAAGGACACATTTAGAACACTGAATGAAAATTACAATAAATAATCAAAAAAAAAAAGTAGTCTTTATTATTAAGAATAAAAAATTTTGTAATGGATTAAATATTTTGATTGAAAAATTAGTTGTTATGGGATTTATTACCTTATACTTAAGTTTAAATCACACACGTCCGTCATAGTTGTATTCTTTGTCTTTCAATTTTGAGTGTGAGTTTAGCAAGTAAAATTTATATATATAAATATATATATATATATATATATATATAAGTAGTCTTTTCACTAGTGTGTGTTTAACCCTTTTTTTTAATGTATAAAAATTGTATTTCTATGAAAAAAATGGCATGAGAATATAAAAGAGAAACGTACAATTGGGTGATGTGGCAAGTAGAGCTATAATTAAACGAACAGTCACATTTTATAAAGGGACTCTGGTTTGGGTCATCGAAGTTGGTCGAGTTGATGGCTGCTCCGCTGCATGGCTCCCCACTTGTGTTCCATTGATCTGGTTGTGCTCAGATCCCCCATTTTTGAAATATTGAATTCAAAGCTCTCACTGCAACCAAAATCACAATTTCCGGTCATTCTAATGAGTTTGGGGAACAAAGCGACCCCACCCCACCCCCCAAATTCAAAAATTTCTTATAATAACATGCTTTTTCTTTCTTTCTTTATTATTATTATTTTTTTGGTTGTGTTTAAAAGCATAGATGTTTACTAATAAGACAAAAATATACTTTTGGAGCTTAAAATTTAAGATTGTTTTCATTTGGGTCTTTTACTTCAAAATTTTTATTTGGTCCATAATTTTTAATTCTGTTTTTATATTGACACTTCTATCCATTTATTAGTTTAGTAATACGGATTAGATGTGTGACGTGACTTAATGGACGCACACACTCAACCATCAAATCCTTAACAATTGGACGGTAGAGCAAATATGAAAGACGAAATCAAACTGAAAATAAAAAGTTTAAAACAGGTAAAGTGTTAAAATGAAAACAATCCTAAATTTTAAAGGTTGTAGGTGCGCCTCAGTCATTTAATAGTGTAGACATTTTGTATAATAGGGAGAAGAAAAGGAGGACAATCCTCTAACCATAGGACTGAGGACCCTCCTTAGCTTGTGCAGCCCGTTGGTTATACAAGGTTTATTTATAAGTAAAAAGGAAAGCTGGTTGAGGCATAAAGACAAACACTTCACGTCCTCAATGACCCAGCTCCGACCGAGTCAGACCATTACAAGCATCCATCAAAACAATCCACAATCAGATTAGAGAAGCAAAACCCAATCTCTAATTGCAACTCCAAATTACACTAACCCTTCCACAGAGGAAAATGTTGTGCTGGGTACAGAGGTAGTTGTACTAGCTGGTTTACTGGTTGCTTGCTGTGTTGGTTGATGTGTTTGGTTGAGAGAATGAAACCCAAACTTTTTTCCTTTCATTTATAAACAGAAACTGGCTGCAGGGTGACTCAAATAGTGTAGAGCTGGATTGAGGTAATACCATTTTAATGGTGATTCAACCGTTGGATAAAAAGTGTAAAAGTTAAGTCTTAAGAATCCAAAAAGTAGATGAAGTTGAAATTTGTTGTGAGTAGATTTGGAGATATTGCATGCACCTTATCCAAATCCGTGTAGAGCTATAGTTCCAAGGAAAAGAACAAAAAGTATTTGACTATATGCTCAACTATTAGTTAAAAAAAAAAAAAAAAAAAGTTTCGGATTATTATTCATGTTATATTTGCACAGTGTTTCTTAAAAAAAATATTTCTTAGTATTTTCATTAAAATTGTTTTCAAATTTTGCTCTCTTCCATTATCACATTATAAAAAATAAAGAAATCATAATTATATAAGCAAAAGACAGCACTATAATTCAACTTCCCGAAAGAGAGAGGGAGAGAGAGAGAGAGAGAGAGAGAGAGAGAGAGAGAGAGGCACAAATATGATTGCAGCACAAAAATTCAGCAGGATCTGTAGTAAAATACTTCTCTTCCTAAAATATTTAGGCTAATGCTTCTATTTTGAAACTTGATTTTAACAAAATCGAGTTCTATGTAATATTCGATATTTTCACAATCGAATTCTATGTATATTTTTAAGTAGAATTTGACATTAGTAACGTCAAGCTTCACTTAAATTTTCAAAAAAATTTAATTAGAAAAATATGCATAGAAGTCGATATTGTTAATATCAAGTTTCAACTATAACTTGATTTTATTAAAATCATGTTCCCAAAGAGTACAAATTTGGTAAAGATGGGGTGTAAAACCCCATGGTTTATAGCTAGAATATCAGTTTTGCCTAAAAAAACACAAGACATAATTGAGAAGTATTATGTTCATAACATTTTTCATAATATTTTTATAATCAATCAATATCATATACTATATAATAAAAGTTGAGTGTAGAAGCGGGGTTGCGCCAAAAGGTTTCACCAAATTGCAGAAATTTTTTAAAATTTTTAGATTTAAAAAATTATATACATTTTTCTTCTCCTATAATTTTTAAGTTAATAAAAATCTTAATTTGATTACAATCCAAACTCTTTATCTAATCCTTTTATTAATATAATTTAGAAGTTGATAAAAATTCTTATTTGATAAAAAAACTAGGTACTTATCAATTTGCCATATGTACTACTTTAATTCGTCTTATACTTTTTGATAAAAATTCTTCTTATCAATTAATTCACTTCTTTTTCCATCCACCATGGCACCAACACTACGTTTAGTAAGGCTTTTTTTTTTTTTTTTTTTTTAAGAAACAATCACACACACACACACACATAAGGGAGAGGGAAAGGGGTCCTAACACAAAAGCACACCACAACTCCACTCAAAAGTCATGGTAGCTTTTAACATCTAGTAAGTTTATATATTATTATATACACGGTTTTTCATTTATTTATTATCGATAAGTTTATATATTACTCCTATTATATACACGACTTTTCATTTATTTATTATCAATAATTTTTTATTTTGTTTTCTAATTAGTACACTATACACACCTATGTTTTTACTCCATTAGTATTTTACTAGCCTTAGGTTCCTCTTCACTTCCAAATTCTTTATTTACATACATTCTCTTTATCTTATTATTTTTAAATTAATTAAAAATCTTAATCTCATTATAATTTAAAATCTACGTTAGTTAGACTTCTTTTAAGTTGATATATCATCTATGGAGTATTTGCTTTTGGAGAAAAGAAACTCACGCCAATATATAAATCCCTGAATCCCTAGGACATAGTCTGTATACACTTCTCTTCTTTCAAGCTTCTTGCGGTTTTTAATTATAAAATTCAAACCGTTTGAAAACATGGTTGATTGAAGTTTGATTTTTTTATTTATTTTTTTTTTTTTTGGGCTTACCATTATGTTTTGATTTTGGACGATTTGCACAATTAGATCCTATCTTTGTGGTTTGTTTAAAAGCTTTTTGTTGCTTGTGTTTGCAAATATTTTATTCTGATCAAAGTTTTTGCTAAATATGCAGTTGCAGGTTAGATGAAATATTGTATTAATGCTACAGGTATGTCTTATCAATAGAAATAAATTAATTTATTATATTATATTCCTAAAAATGAATTTCTTGATTATTTCTAAATACTTTGTTAAATGATTGTTGCACCATCACATGATTATTTTATTTTTATTTCTTTGGTTAAAATCACATGATTATTTTGATACTTTGTTAAATGATTGTTGCTGTTGACCTCACATGAATAACTATAGAATTATTTAGTTTAAACTCTTCACGATTTACATATTTATTGTTAATATATCCGTACATCTCACGTTTAATTAAAAATTATATGTTCTACACTTCTACTTCTATTATATGAGAACATTTTACTTTTTAAAATTTTTGGTATGCATCAAGTGAGTAGGTCTTTTTTTTCGTATATTATTTTTTGCCAATATCATGAAAACATGCAAGTCTATAAGGACTTTCCCATTATATTTCGAATCTTAAATATTAATGTCTTGCAAATTTAGTATATGTTAGCTACGATTTATGTTGATTCATATTGGTGGGTAAAGATGCCATAATATATGGTTTATACTCTATAACCTTTTCATAGCAGGTTGGAGACTCAACTACTTCTCTCTCTCTCTCTCTCTCTCTCTCTCTCTCTATATATATATATATATATATTTGGGCATGCATAACCTTACCAAAAGGTATCACTTCCTAATTTTCATCATATCTAAATGCTAATGAAATTATTTTCAATTTGGCATCTCCTTTTATATTAGTTATATAATTATCTACCATCTTCCATTCAATTAATTTTGGAATTATATAAGATTTTTTTTAATAGAAAAACTTTACTTTAGTTTTATTATCTATTTTAATTTAATTTTTATTAAATTAATAAAATATTTTTCTTTAGTATACGCATGATTCTTAATTAAGTCGTGCATCGCACAGACATAATACCAGTATATATAAAAGTAGAGACTTCATGCGGGAGTGCATGAGGTCCTGCCATATGGCACTCTAATTTTTCATTTAGCCATTTTTACCTCTTTCCATTAAGGGTTCGTTTGGTAGACTGTAATAGGCACTGTAATGTAATAGTTATATCTATGGTTTAGCTATTTAATAGTTTGGTTATGTTTTTATTATAGGGAATAGTCATTCTTTATGAATAGCTATTCTTTAAAATGAGGAATAACTATTCATTTCTAAAGGGGTTGTAATAACTATTCCTTAATAAGTGTATTAATTTTGTAAAATTAATATAATTCCAAATAAACAAACTTTCCATATGCATATAACAAATATGAAAATTAAAAAATCATAAAAAAAAAAATAACTAATCTCTCTTTCAAATTTAAATAATATTATTTTTTAGGAAATATAATTATATGAGTAAGATATTTCCTAAAATATATCTTAAGATTGATTTAAAATACTTTCATTCCATTGTCTTCAGATTCTATTATTGTGTTGTCACCAAACAAATGAATGGTAATAATTATTACATTACAGTACATTGTATTCCTTGTAATATTTATTCTTATTCCTATGTAATTACCGTTACAGTCTACCAAACGTGCCCTAAGTCTTTTTTACTATTACCCAATAGATCATTTTAACTTATTTTTACTGTTATATAAAATATGGGCTTCTCTTGACAATTAAACCAAATGTTATTCTTTAAAAAATGGATTACCTTTTAAAAATAGACCGAACCTTATAAAAAACCCAATCCTATTTATTACCTTACATATTATGACCCAAGTCTAACCCATTTTCATGTGTAAATCAAACCCAAAACTCTTACCCACTTACAAACTCTCTTCCGCCTCCCCCAAGTATAGATGACACTTCTAGAAAATCTCATTCTCATGAAATCATATCTTCATTTTTCCTCAATTTCAATTCAATACGCTTTTGTCTATTAATAATGTTCTATGCAATTTATGCAAGCAAATTCTCTTTGTCATCAACCAGTGCAACGAAAATATATATAAATCTTGTGATTCCTGAGGTTGCTAAAATAATTGACAAGTGCATAATTCTAAAATTTATAAAAACAAAAAAAGTCTAATAAATAGCATATACTTACTATCTCACAAAATGCCATTTACATAATATTTTCTTTTAAAAAATTCAATGATAGGAATGATCAAAAATATGGTTTTGAAACCCGGACCGGACCGTACGGTTCGACTGGGAAAACCATGAACCTCTCAGTTTTGTGGTTTTTTTAGCTTCAAGAACCGCTCTATGGGAAGAAAGCAGGAACTTGTGCGAATCGTGGTTGGACCGTGCGGTTTTGAGAACCATGACTGGTTTTTGAGGTTCAGACGGTTTCTTTTTGCTTTAGCTTTTCCGGTGAATTTTGGATACACCGGTATGAAGTTATGATCAAATCTAGAAGAAATGAAAGAACACAATGAAGAACAAAGATTAGAAGGAGATTTGATAATTTTTGGAGGTGCTTAAGCTTCACTGATTCACAATCTTCAAATCTGCAGCAGAGAGGGACCGAGAGCTTTTTTGTTTTTTTGATAATCAAGAGAAGGAACTCTTTTTGATTGATAACACAAACACAGACACAAACACAAAGAGACCACTGATGAAAGAGCAAATTGTTGATTGTGGAGAAGAAACCCAACAAACAGATGTAGAAACAGAGAGCTCACAGAAGAACATAAAGGAAAAATATTGAATAATGAATAATGGTTTCAGCAGCCAAAAGTAAAGAAAGAGAAGTGGTCAAGGTAGTAGGTGGGGTAGGTGGGAGAATTTATTGGAGGTCCACGTTTTGCTTTGCTAGTGGTTGAAGTGTTTAACTTTTTATGTTTTATTTTTATTTTGAAAGAAAATTGTTGATTCTTATATTACTGGTGGCCACATTGTAGACATGCACTGCAACCCAAATATCATCCTTTTGTCTCTTAAAAAAAAATAAATAAAAAAATAAAAAAAAATAAAGAAGAGAGGTACCATGTTTACAATAGTTTTACAATATTTTCGTAATAAATTATAGGTGGTTAGTTGTTATTGGTTCAATTTTGAACCTAACGCTTAGATTACTTTTTTGCTCCAACAATAACAACCAGTAACAATCTACCACTTAAGATATGTTGTGAAAATGTTATGGACATATCATTTCTCTTAAAAAAAAATTAATGCGTTCATAATTTTATAAGTGCCATGTTGCGGTCATGCAACACAATTACACAAAAACCATTTTTTATATGTATATTTTTATTCTAATTATTATATTATTAGATATTATCACAAATTTAACTAATCAATGTAAAAAATACTAGGATTTAATATTTCTTAAAGTTATAAATTATGATATAGAAAATATATTTGAAAGATAGATCTCTTTGTTTCTATAAAGGAATAATATATCTCTATATTTAATTGCACTATTTTAGTTAATTCTTTTTAATATTTGTACTAATTTAATATAATTATTTATATTTTAAATAATTATTAAATTAATTATGACGTCATTACTGTTCTACCCTGGTTCAACCTCAGTTCGACCTTAAAAATCTTGAACCTCTCCCTTTTACGGTTCAATGAACGGTCCGGGTTTCAAAACCTTGATAAAAAACATGATCCAATACAAGAAATACCAAAAATACATACAAAACAATTTTCATATGAGGAATTTTCTTTAAAAAATATGAAGACAATAGTAGAGATAAAATGCATTGAATGGGATCCTAGGGGGCATAATTGTTAATCATTTCAAATTATACTCATCATTTACATGAAAAAAAAATACATCATATTATTTACATTAAAAAAAATAATACATATTCACTTCGAAGTTCATTGCAAGATGTGAACTGTTAGGGTATTGCAACAATTGGCAACATTGATACAACGATGGGTTGGTATTACATTTCATGCATACTTCTGGAAGGAAGGTCAAACCACAATCATCATTTTGGTGTGCAAAATGTGAAACAAAAACAAGTCTCCATATTCCAAGGTTAGAGGCACTCACATTAACTACATACTCTCCAAATATTTATAATATATTTATCTCACTATAACTGCTATATATATAATTGCAAACTACTTCAGATACAGGATTCAAATTGAAGTTTCAAATTGCAACTGATAAAACAACTTTTGTGATATTTGATTGAGATGTTGAGAAAATCCTAAATAAATTTGCAAGAGATCTTACTGAAAAACAAACTAAGGTACAATTTATTTAAATTATTAAATTATTGTAAAACTATTGATTATAATATATATTAAATTCCTTGCATACAGATTGATATTGATATTGATAGTGGAGAAGGAATCCCACATGATTTGAAGAAAATTTTAGGAAAAAAAAATGCATTTTCCTACTTCATTTGAATGAATTCAATTTAAATGATGGTTTTGAAAATTACACAATTACTTAGATTTTTTATATACCTTCAAATGACAAAAAGTTATAGGAGAAAAAAAAATACACAATCCAATATGCTATATTAATTCTTTTGCTACACTATTCCTAAATTAACAAAAAAATATAAAAACATTTACAAAAAATTGGCACATTGCTGAAATTTAATATAAGTGCAAATAACTACGAAACATCTTAGCGACAACAAATTCGCAAGTACAAACTTTGTAAGATCCAGTTAATAATCTTCCAGTGCCAATTCTTTAGTGATTAACACAAATGATGCAACAAAATGAAAAAGTGGTAAAAATTCAAAAATTGAACAAATAGGGATGGACCAAACTTCAAACGTTGAAGATGAAGAAACAGATGATGATAACTTACCCCTCAACAAACTTTGCAAGCATCGTAATACCACAATAACAAAGCATTGAAGAAGGAAAAAAAAAAAAAGATTTCGTAATGTAGCTCTTTATTACATCAATAAAATAAAGATCAATAATAGGAAATGAATTAATATGCTTTTATCAACTTTTATTATACAAAATTACTCCAAAGTTGTTTTTTATTATTGCTCATTACTTGAACTGAATAATTATAATGGATATGTGTATGCAAGTTATAATTGTTGCTTCTTATGATGAACTCATTACTTATAGATTTTTATAACAAATATGCTATAATATATGTACAACATTCTCCAAACAAAATTTACATAAAATATTATAATATTATTCGTGCATCACACGGGCAACTTACTAGTTAATATCAAATGGTAAGTTTTTACTGGTTCTAGTTTGAAAATACTATTGAAATTACTTTCTTGTATACCAATAAAAACCAATAACAAATCTAGGTAAGTTGGATTCATGGCAATTAAGCTCGACATGAGTAAGGCATTTGATAGAGTGGAATAGTCTTTCTCTGAGCAAATGTTAAGATGTATGGGTTTCAATAAAAAGTGGATTAGTCTCATGATGGTGTGTGTAAAATCTTTTACTTACGCCATCCTTGTCGGTGGTGAACCAAAAGGACTAATTATACCAACTAGAGACATTTGACAAGGGGACCCTCTCCCCCCCTTTATCTTCTTGCTTTGCTCTGAAGGCCTCCTTAGTCTTATCTCTCCGGCTGCTAGGAATGGTGATATTCGAGGTTTCTCTATTTCCTAAAGAAGCCCAAGGCTAATCTATTTATTTTTTGCAAATGATAGTCTTTTGTTATGCATGCCCACTCAAAATGAATGTCAGAAAATCATGGATATCCTTGATACCTATGAAAGCATTTTTATGACCTAAAAATCAACAAAGAAAAAACCACCTTGTTTTTTAGCAAGTCCACTAGTGATGACATGAAGTAGACTATCAACTACATTAGGTGTGCCTGAGATCTATCACTATGAAAAATACCTAGGTCTCTCCTCACTTGTGTGGACGAGGAAAGAAGGCAAGCTTCAACTTCATAAAAGAACAGATTTGAAGAAAATTACAAGGATGGGAGGAAAAACTTTTATCACAAGCAGGCAAGGAAGTATTAATCAAAGCAATAGCTCAAGCAATCCCTGCATACTCCATGAACTACTTCAAAATACCTTTGGGTCTCTACCATGAGATTGATTCTAATTAAGAAATTCCGGTGGGACCAAAGGGAGGATCGGAGAAAGATATATTTGGTCACTTGGGAGAACATGTGCAAAAGCAAATCAATAGGAGGAATAAGGTTCAAAGATCTCTCTTTATTTAATTATGACGCTCTCTTAGCAAAACAATGATTCTCTCCTCTACGGCATTCTCAACCCCAATAGCCTAGTAACAAAGCAATAAAACGACAATAATAATATCATAAAATGACTATATTGTGGTGATCATCCTTATCTCACGGTCCATGTTTTCACACACATAGGTTTTATATATATGACATTGAATTTCCTTTGGAGATATTATCAAAGACTTCAATTATATTGTTAGTTTTTTTTTTTTTTTTACAGAGTTATTCTTGTTGTCAAGTTTGTAGGCAAGACAATATTGTAACATATGTCTTAATTAAGAAACCTAGGGTGTCTTTTCTTTTATTATTAGAGATTTTTTTTTTTTTTTTAACAGAGTTATTCTTGTTGTCAATTTTGTAGGCAAGACAATATTGTAACATATGTCTTGATTAAGAAAGCTAGGCTGTCTTTTCTTTTATTAGTAGAGATGGAGTCTGTCCCTCTAGACATCCAAAATGTTTACCTACATAGTTGATTTCCAAGCAATTAAATAAAACTATGCTGAACGAATTCTCAGAAAAAAAAAATCTGAATTATTGAATCTCCCTGGTTTCTTGTCTTTCTCGTGCTAATTGACGTATAGTACGTGGTTTTTCGGATATCTATGGAGCGTACGTGCTTATCTTATTGCACAATCTTTTCTTTTCGTTTTAATATTTAATTTTTTATTAACAAATATTATTTACATTTTTCTTCTTTTTTAAACTTTGGCATATATGACTGTATTTTTAGAGAATCTTCGAGTAATATAACTGATTGGCTATGATATTCTATACTGAAACAAGTCATATGAACAAAGAGATCCCTCTCTCTCTCTCTAAAAAATAAAAAAATAAAAACCAAGAGATCCTGCAGTAAGACGACCAGAGTGGGAACTGTAAAATGATAAATTTTGAATCGCAAATAATGTACAGTTGGTAAGCTTAAACAGTAAGGTCGTGAATAAATTTAAACAAGTCCGTAATAAACAATACAAATTGCACATATCTACTTCTACTAACTAAATTAAAAGAGCGAACAGGCAGAAACTTCGGGGAGAAGAACAACAAGATGGGTTGAATTCATGGCTGAAGTTGCTAAATTAGAGGAAGAAGAAATTACAGCGAAACAGCAAAATTCAATGGGAACATTGAATTAGATTTTCAAAGGTACATAATTGACTATACCTTAGAAATTTAATGGGAACATCAACCATAATTGTATGGAGTTACAAAATTATTTATTTTTTTCACTAATTAAGCTCATATGGCCAATGTTAATGTATTTATCAGTATAGAAAATAAGTTTTGATTATGTTGTTTGCAATCTAATTCATGAAATTTGACCACCTTCTCAATTTCACCATTAGCGGTCTTGTTGAAACTGGTTCAAAATGCTCAACCCACTGCACGAAAGACACAATATATGTATATCTTCAGAGAGAGAATCAAGAAACATTGAATCATTTGTTTTTGCTTGTTCAATTGCCAAAGCAACGTGGTTTGCTTGTAGCATCAAGGTTTGATTTGTTGCAACCTCAATCAATAACTTTTTAGTGATTACCAATTATTTTAAACATGATTTCAATAATTTCTTGCCTATAGTTCTGACGAAAGGTGTCTTATTCCTTGCCTTATTTTGATTATTTGGTTTTTTAGAAACGAAGCTGTGTTTAAAAGATGGTCTATATTACCTAAAGAGATGGTTGAATATGGCATATGATGGATTTATACATGTAGAGGAATGCTTGTTGCTAAGGTTAATCTGAAAAATGATGCAAGTCTTTTGTGAAGAGATTATGGCATTGTGTCAGGTGGGAGGGGATTTTCTTGGTTGCAGCCTTTGACTCTTTAAGAAGAAAAGATTGGATCAACTTTAGCAAGCTGGGGAGAACTAAAGTGCTTTGCTGTTATGGTGCTACAACAACAACAAAAAAAGAGATTATTGTAGCTCTCAGAGAAGCTCTTGGGGCAGTTTGTTGAAGGAGTATATAATGTTACCTTGGGAATAAACTACACGCCATATTAATGTATTTTGAAATGATTCTTACTGCACTGCACAAATTGCTGCACTGCACATTAGTGCACTGCACAAAAATCAAAGCCAAACAAAATCTCTCTATAAGTTTCAAAGAAATTCCTCCGCTGGAGAACTTTGGGCCCACCGATCCAAAACACCACCGTAGGGAGATGAACAATTCAAATTTTTTATTTTTAAGACTTGTAATCAAACTTTTGTTCTAATATTAAAGCGTATTTCAGTTTTTTAAAAGCTAACGTAGAGCATGCCACATCACCAATTTGTAAAATAGTTTGACTTTAATGTTAGTCTAACTTTTTTATTAACAACACATTTTTAATTTTTCCAATGTCTATCTTTTAGGCCTCGTTTAGTTGGGGTGATTTTAGGAGGCTAGGCTTCTGATATCATGAATTTTCTTCCCATTTAGTGTTAATTTTCTAAGAATATCATTAGTTGTCATGTTGCAAAACAAACTAGAAAACTAGCATCTTGAGTTTTTAAAACTTGAGATAAATGGTAGAACTTGAGTTTTTAAAACTCGAGATGCGACTGATGGCATCTGATGTGGAAAAAATTCCACGTAGAACTTGAGTCTTAGAAACTCGAGTTCCACCATTTTCTTTTCAGATTAGCTCTTCGTCTTCGTCTTCGTCTTCTTCTTCCCCTGTTCTTTCAGTGGATCTCAAACCATCTGATGTTCCTCTGTTTTGCTTCTAATGTTCTTCGGTGGATCTTAAACCAAATTAGCACTAGCATAAATCGAGTTTATAAAACTCAAGTTACAAATCGAGTTTTTAAAACCCAAAATCCATGTGGCAGAAGAGTTTCCAACTCAGCAATATGGAAACGAGTCTTGAAAGCTCGAGTTTTATATGGAACTCGAGTATATAAAACTCGAGATGCTATTTTAAAAAATCCTTTCAAACATTTGTCAACTAATTATATTGTTTCCCCTCACTATGCTAGGCTGCAAATATCCCCCTGATACCATGTTGTGGAAAAAACATATGTATCAACCTAGTAGAATGAACCCTAACATATAACATATTATACTGAGTTTACTGTTTTATCCGTAGCTTTATACCCATAACATAGATCAACAAAATTTTTGGTATACAATAATGCCGAAAGGGTTGCCTTTTGTAAATATGATGGCCATGTTTCAATCTTTCCACTTTCATCCTAGATTTCTCTTCCAAAGGACAGAGATCATTGAGGACCATCCTATATTTATCTCCTTTCAGAAATACAATTGATGTTTATCCAGAGGGGAAAAGATCAGGGAAAAAGAAGCTAATTTTTACACAACCCCATTAAGTGCACAATAATGTTGTTACATGAAAATAATTTAACATGTACTTACATATTGAGAAGAGATGCACTTTTTTGTGCCAGCAAAGTGCCACTCAACTCATTATTTCCAAGAAACCTGACAATGAAAGGCAATGGTACATTCTTTAATATAATGAGTTTGTTGGGCTTAACAATATGCAAGTAAGAATATGAGGTATATTACAAGTAAGTGAGCGAACTCAAATTGAAAAGTGAGTCTGGAATCTGTCCTCTAATATTGTTGAAACTCAAATCCCTAAAAACATAAAATAATACTATCAGATGGATTGATAAAAAAAAAGTAATGGGCAAACTATACTTTGCATGAGAGTGATTCAATAAAGTGTTACTTTGTTAAGCCATAAGTATTCAAAGTAAAAGGCCAAAATGCATAAACATTCCTTGGGGTCCGAATTAGTTCACTTAGTTGCAAACTTGATTTCCCTGGGCTTTCAATTTTTCTTTGTAACTCCTTGGGGTTTTTACATTCCTGAAATTGACTCCTAGGATTAACTTATGCTTGCTCATAGTGACAAAAAAGAATCACTTGATCTTCAAATGATACCCAAAAACTGATTCAAGCCAATTGAAACTTATTTGTGTTTCATTTAGCACGGATCAGTTGTTGGGAGTCATTCGATGGTCATGTGATTCTTTTTCATTGTTGATAGTGAAAGTTCAAATATGTGTATAAAACACCCTTGAACGTTTAGACCCCAATAATAGAAATATCAATTCAAGCTTAATGTCAAACAATAAATGTGCGGAACATGAACATAAGCTAATAATTGAATTGATAAACAATCTAAACCATAAATAATCACAATCACAGCAGTAATTAAATGGTAAAGATAAAAGGAAGAGAGATGCAAACACAAGGACAACACTTGATGTGTTATCGAAGAGGAAACTGAAGCCCTCGGCGTAAAACCTCTCAGTCGCCCTCCAAGTGGTCAATAATCCACTAGAAAATGTAGTTGGGATACATGAACAGCAATAGACCCTCCAAGTCTAATCTACCCGATGTACCTAAGCCCTCCAAGCTTCTTGCTCTAACGAGGTTGCGCCAAACCTTTTTCTTTTCTAGCTTACCGGATTCCGCTATAGTCCATAGCATCAACCAATATGAATTGGTCCATTCCTAACTGCTTCCCAAAGCACCAAATAAACCTTCTCATAGATATGGGTATGGTGAGAAAAGGTTTTGGTAAAATGCCTCTCAAGGATTTAACAATGGAGAGGAAGAGAGTTGAGGAATTTGAAGAGTCTCTTATGTAAAGATTGTGGATGAATCAATCTTGTTTTACTCTAGGGTTTCTCTCTCAAAATTCTCTCTGGAAGCACTCATTCTTTCGTGGGTATAAGGGGTATTTATACTAGGGTGAGAATGGAATGTGAAACGTCAGGTTTTTCAAAACAGGGCTGGCTTGCGGCTTGACCTCACGACTTGACTGAGTCGCGAGATCTAGCCACGAGATAACAGAACAGCCAGTTGTCCTATTTTGTCCTGTAGTGCTCTAGCTAGCATGACGCTTCAACTTCTGGCATGCTTGGCACGTGTGCTGCTTCTGGCGGCTTGTAGCCGCGAGTCACCCGCGAGATCCAACCGCGAGACTCTGTTTTCTTGCACACTCTTGAGCATTCAACACTCTATCTCACTCACTACACTTACAACAAACCCACCTAAATACAGGGTTACTAATTGCTGAAATACAAGCAAATTTGGCACGGAATAAAGCCAACAAGATGGTTGATTAAATTCAACCTTACAGATAGCTAACATAAATTAGTTGTAGGGATCCATTTCACGAATATGGAAACTTCAGGGAATTGTAAGGAAAAATTAAAAGCCCATGGGATCAGTTAAAGGACCCATCCCAAGGAGTGTTTATGCATTTTCGTCAAAGTAAAATCGCATTCAAGGAACCTGTGATTTCCACAAAATTTATATTCACGGGGTTGTGAGAAATATAAAAAATAATTATCTACAAGAAGTAATGAACAAATATGATCCTTTTGCAACAAGAGCAGGCAAAATTTAAGCAAGATGCATCATCCCTACAAGAAAGCAGGAACAAAAAAAGGACGGAAAAAAGATTTCAAAAAAAAAAAAATTGGATCTCTCATTCAATTATAAGTAGTGACTTCGTTTTGCAAGCCTCAGGGAATAACTTAATGATTATAATTTATATCATTTAATTTCATCAACAGTAAGATTTTAGTGTTCGGGTTGTCCAGCCTCATAAATAACAGACAGGTCTCTTAATCCATTGCTCTAGATCTGACTCAAGTTCAACATGACACATTTCCATCTCCACAATTATCTATAGTCATCATCAATGGGTATTACTTACAATAATGACAGTTTTTTATATTCTCATATATTGGATGGAATTGAATCTGAAATGTTATTATTCCTCAGCACTCTGCAAAACATGTAACTAATTTGTGATAACATAATCTAGAAGAGAAACCAAAAAAAAAGAAAGGAAACAAATATATTTAGTATTAGGAAGATCTAAATTCATATATCACCCGACCAACAGGCTTGGTGTCTCTTCTTATCTTGGAAGGTATTTTTGGTTCCACCACTTCACCATCATCTTCTTCCTCTGCTTGCAAGGCAATAGGATTAAAAGGAAGAATTCTATTTTCACCCTCGAGTTCATACTCTTGATATAAAGCCACCTCAGCAAAATACAACTTTTCTCTATCAAAAGGCATCCCGGTGGCCTCAATAAATACTTGCTTATTCCTCTAAATGGCCTTCATACATTGATAATATGTGGAAACCACGGCCTTATATGCCTTCAACCATGGACGACCTAAGATGATGTGGTAGGATGTACTCCCTTCCATTACATGCATAAGAGTGGGTGCCCGAATTGGCCCAACCCTGAGATCCAAAGGCACATGCCCAAGAGTGTTTTGCTGTAAAGCTTCTATTCCTACTACCCATAGTGAATCTAGAATGATTTTGTCTCTTGGAATACTTAAGGCATCAAGTGTAGGGAGAGGCAAAATATTGGTGGATGCACTAGTGCCTATCAACACCCTTTTGATTCGAGATGCTCCCAAAAAGGCAATGACATATAAATGTCTGTCGCCATCAACAACTCGGTTGACTAGATCCTTTTTAGAATAGGTGACCAAATCCTTTGCTTCCATATATGCCACTTGCATCAGACTTCCTTCAACAACTGCCACTTCATGATTTCTTTCCATCACCCTGGTCAAAGCTTGAGCCGCCTTTCTTCTTACTATTGGCCTAAGACCTATTCCTTTAAGAAAGGAGTGTATCTTATCTTCCTACTTAATTTTCTTCACCATTACTTCACCTACCAAAGGTGAAGGTGCTGAGTTGTTGCTAGCCACGTTCCCTGCTTCCTCTTCTATAGGATCCTTACAACCTAAGAAGAAAATCATTGCCACCTCTGGTGCATGCATCTTTGGATCAGCCATCTTTCCAGCTTTGATAACCAAATCTCTCTTAGCTACCCTATCATGTAAAATATTCCTCAAAGCATAGCAATCCATGGTATGGTGATTGCATCTCTTGTGATACCTACAATAGAGTGGACTGCGCTTTTCCTCTTTTGTAGGTTTATGTTTACATGCAGGTAACACCACCACACCATCTTTCAACCAAGCTTCTAGGATGCTATACAACTCTTTAGTGGACATGGTCAAAGGAGGGGGAATATTACTTCTCTCCCTCTTCTTTCCTTTGACTACCTTTTTAGGTTCTTTCACCACAGCAACTTTCACCTTCTTGTTTCCTCTCCTCCAAGGCTGTCTAGGCGTACTCCTTGTTTGTGAAGTCAAACCCTTTGAAGGCTTTCTCATGGACATACTAGCTCTCCTTGCAACCTCTATAAGCCTTGTAAAACTAGAAATCTAAAGATTTTCTAGATAAGGCTGGTATTCATACAACAAACCCACGATACAAACATCCACCAACATTTCTTCCTCCACAAGGTCATAACACACCAAAGAAAGGTCTTAGTACCTATGAATATATTCCAATAACCCCTCAAACACCCTTTCCTTTTCATGCTGTAGATCTGACAACGTGAGCCTTTCATCTAAAGCGAAGAAATTTTTTATGAACTATGTTGCCAAATCTTTCCAGCTCAAAACTGACCCTAGTGTAAGACTAGCATACCAAGTAAAAGCTCGGCCTTTTAAAGACTTAGAGAACTCCCTAAGCCTCAACTCATGGTCATGGGAGTGAGCTGTCAGTGCATCTACATACCGTCTGATATGCTCTCTAGCATTCCCTATCATGCCATCATACTTGGGAAAGATAGGAGGAGTGTAGTTAGCGAGGTAAGGCTTCCCAACTATCTCTTCAGGATAAGGAGGTTTGGTGTCAACATAAACAGCACTACCCATCTTTTTGGCTTCAAACAAAATATTAAATATATCTTTCCTAGTCAAGTAAGGAGATCCCTGAAGACCTTGACCACCTTGAGGAGCTTGAGGTATGGCTGTCTCTTAATGTAGGGATTGTAACTTTTCTCACTTAGCAGCCTAAGAACGCTGAAGATCTTCAATAGCAACCATGATACTCATACTCTCATGATGACCAGCTTCACACGAGGACTTTGTTCCTTCAGAGTGCATGGATATGTGATCTGTACTTGGTTCTGATTGATGGTTTTTACCCACACCAGTCAGTATCCCTATAACCTTCTTCTTTGGAGGCATGGAAAAAGTGACAAAAAAAAAGGTATATAACCCAGCAAAACACACTTAAAAGGAAAATAACTAGAGATCCCCAATAGAGCCGCAAAAAATGTACGTGCAAGTTAGATTTAAGCTTATATAGGGAAGTAAAATAAGTTCTCTAGCAGTACATCTACATGAGAAAGCTTGACAAGGTGCTAGCTTTCACATGACACTCAAAGAAGAAGAAGAGGATGATGGTGAGACGTGAGAAAGACGCACATTTAAGTAAGAAGAAGAAACTGATGAAAGAAACATATGATGTACCTGGAAAACCCTATAGAAGGGATGAAAAACCATGGTTTAAGCAAGAATGTAATGTTCTTACTCGGTTCAGATGGTATTATATGTGAAAAGAGATCAATTTCTTACAACAAGGTTGTTCTTCCCTTTTACCAACTCTTTATCCTCTTCTACAAAGTATCTACTTGGGTTCTTACCCTAAAAACACAACTACATGTTCTTTTTATACTCTAAAGAATATGGCTGAGTACAAAGATAGGTGTCAAGTCATCATTTCTCTACTTTGGACATTTTCACAACTGTGATGTTATCTGCTGACTAGAGGATAAGAACTGCACCAACGTGGCACTAGGACTCGTGAGTAGGTGACTTTGCCACTGCTTGGGAAGCAAATTTTGGACATGGAAAGGGACATTAGGAGTACTGTGATTGGCACACATGTCCCTAAGGTGGTTCATCATGCATTCAACCAATAAGGGGTGTCCTTAAAGCTTCTAACCATAGAAAGTCATTATCTCCCTTTTTGTGAGTTCTTGAGTATCATGTCAAGTTACTTCTTTCCCAAGGCAATCATGCCTTTAGCACAGAGCAAGACAAGATCTCTTAGCCAACACTTCTTCTTCCTTTGCTCACAATCATTCCATGTGTAAAATCCAAATTCAACCACTTATACATTCTTTCATGCCTTAGTGGTATTATGTACATGTCTAAGCTTTGAATTTGGTCTAAATTCTTCCATGCCTCCTTGATTTTGGATTGTACATTGTCAAAGCAGGGTCTATTCATTGTTTAAGCTCTAGTTTTGCTTGTTTGATCTTCTTGCATAATCTAAACATTGGGGAACCAAGGAAGTTGATCCTCCAAGCATTCTCCACCACAAGATAACAAGGTGTCAAGATTTCATCAAATTTGAATGGTCTTGGTCTACAACCCTCTTCTCCTTCTATGAAAAGAACAATTGGGATATGGTCAGAGGAATCCAAAAGAAAGTGCTTCAGCAGCGCTCTTGGGAAAATTTCAGTCCACCTAGTGTTAACTAGAGCTCTGTCAAGTCTTTCTTTTATGTTGGCAAGGCCAGGGCATTTGTTGGACTAGGTGTAAGGTGCCCCTACAAATTTTACATCAATTAATCCTGCAGAATCTACCAATCCTTTTAATCCCCCAGTAGAAGATGAAGAAATTGGTTTCCCACCTTTCTTATCACTTGGCCCAACAGGTTGTTAAAGTCTCCCATACACATCCATGCCTTAGCAAATGACTCACAACCTTTTGAAGATCTTCTAAAAAGGCTTGTTTCCCTAACCTTGTGCTTGGCCCATAGATCACTGACAATAGCCATGGTTCATTTATTGGGTTTGAGAATACAAGGCCATTTATCATGTTATCATTTGACGTCACAATTTCCACATCTACACCATTTTTCCATCCCAAAATGATGCCTCCTTTTAGACCTCTTGGTTCAACACATTCTAACTTGTAGAAACCCAATGAAAAAGAGATTTGACTCTATTTGAACTAATTTTATCTTCAGACAAAAATAACAAGTCAAGACATACCTTATTTACAATGGCTTTGAGAGATCTTTTCGTCTCAGCTTGAGCTAGGCCACGACAATTCCATGCAAGGAGAATGATAGCTTGCTAATTCACAAAAAAGATGTGGCAGAGAATCGACAATATTTTCGATCAAGTTATGATTATATTGATAGCCATAAGGGGCAGGGATAGCCCACTAACAAGGTAGATGATAGCTCACTAAGGAGCCAAGAAGAACCATGAAGGGTAGGGAATTGCTGACGTCGGAGTTAGACCTCACAAAGCAGCCAAGGAAGACTCACGAGCACCATAGTAGACAAAGCTAATCGTGCGCCGAGGAGAAACTTCTTTTTTTTATTTTTGGAAACTAGACTCAAATTTCATTTAAATCAAAGAAGCATCAAAGTTTACAGAGTCATACACAATTGATGGAACTTCTTCCATTCAAAACAAATCAAAACTAACATTTTGTGCAAATCTAGAAAGCACATATACCACCTTATTTCCATCTTTCTTAATGCAACTCACAGATATCCATTCAAAAGCTCACATCAAATGCTGAATGTCCCCAACAATATTCCCAAGAGCTGATTGGTTTTCCTTGGCCAAAACTATACTCCTCGTAGCATTGATATTGTCTCCCTTAACTATCAGTTTCGTGAAGTTGGTATTTGTTGCAAACTCCATCGCCTTACGACAAGCAAGCAATTCTGCCTCCTCGTTGCACTGGACTGCAGGGCCCTTAATTTTCATCACTGCCATAACTTCTCCCCTTAAGTTTCTGATCACAGCACCAAACCTAGATTTGGTGTTATCTGAGAAAACTGCTGCATCATAGTTCAGCTTATACATAGACTGAGGTGGCGGTTTCCAAGTGATCCCATCATTCTGCAGTACCTGGCAAGCCATTCCTTGCACAAATTCAGCTTGTAAACTCTCCTGTGATAGCTGGAATTCCTCAAGTAACTCAGTTGCTCTCTTGTTCAACCAAACCGGCTCCAAAAATTTTCCTCCATGCACCAATCTATTCTGCTGATTCCAAATCAACCATGCCTAAACCATCATTAACTCCACCTCCGTTGTATCCACCCAATCCAGTAAATACTCCAACAAGGCTAAGAAATTAGTTTGCCCAGTCCCACATTTGTGCAAGGCTCTAGCGTAGCCATGCTAAACATCTTGAGCAGCTGTACATTCCCATAATACATGAATGGTTGATTCTTGAAATCTGAAGTAGAATAGACATAAATCTTCCGATAAAATCCATTTCTTCTTGAGGTTCACTCCAGTGGGGAGAATATCATGACACGCTCCCCACCCAAACACCTTTTGCACGTTTTTAGGCCCCTTAAAACACAAGTTGATTAACCTAGATATTTAGCCAAGTGATTACTTAAGTAAATTATTCAAAACTAGGTTAACACAAGTATATCATATCATGTCAACAAAGTGGAAAATAAAGAACACAACGATATGATAACCTAGGAAAACCAAATCGGTTAAAAACTGGGGAGGATTTAACTTAGCTATCCTCAAGGTAAAACAGATCCACTATGAAAGAATTGAAGTTTTACAATAGCAACGTAGACCACTAACATCCTATTGCTACCTCGAGTAGAAAACTTACTACCACGACCACGTGACAGCTCCGAGTCCATGGACTATTTCTTTCTTGGATTCACAGTAACCATAAGTACTCCCACTTGTGTTTTTCTTTAAGCTTTTTATGCAGCAACTGAAGTGATCACCAAGCTCTCAACATCAATCTTGATCTTGATAACCCTAAGTATGTATGAAGGCAAACACCTCTAGATATCACAAGAGATTCACACACACAACATAAACAACAACAATAAAATGTGGTTAGGGTTTTTCCTTTTATACTTAAGGAAAAACATAAAACCCTACACATCATATGGGCTTGGGCTGAGTTAGAAAATTCTGCAGAAAAACATTATGCACGAGCTTTGATCAATCGAGTCTAATTTTCTATTGATCGAGCCTTGCAAAAAGTGAATAGTAATTTTTTGCAATTACTCGATTCCAACTTTACAATAAACATAATTTGAGCAGCCTAAATCTAGACTCTAATTTTTAATCATGGTTTGCCAACATTACATATTGAAGTTTTAAAACATTTAGATCCTAAATCCTTAGAACCTAACAAACTCCCTGATGAGAATGCAAAATGTCATATTTTCTCCATTAATGTTTAGTATTTTATATTTATTTGGTGCCTAAATGTGCTCATTATTCTTATATTTTGATTTAGGATGCAAATGGAGGCATTAAGTGCAAAACGTAGTTAATTGGGTGATTCTGGACAGCTTTGACATTGCTTCGTAATATGGTCATAAATCTCTCATCCGAGCTCTGATTGAGGTGACTCAAATGTTAAGGAAGGCTTAGGAAAAGCTCTACAACTTTCATGTTTTGAGTTTTGAGAGATTCGGGCTACATCAAGGTCGAAATTGGGCTTGAAGTTGCTACACCTGCACTGTTGACGTTCTGGAATGTTCCTTTGCCTGCAATTCTAATACGCAGATCTGACATGGTTTATTTTTGAAAGTTTCCAGGTCTGATGCACGAAAATTCCAACTGAAAAACACCACTTTCCTAGTTATATTAGGACTTTGTTTTATTTTTAATATTTTTCCTTAATTAGTCAGATTTGGATATTATTATTTAGAATATTTTTAGGAGATTTTGTAGGGTTGGGAAAGGGGGAATTAACATGTAAAAGGGGGGAGGAGAAATCAGAATTGGACACACACGCCTCTCTCTCCCTTCTTCTTTGATTTTCTCCTTTGAGTTTTCATCATGGCCCTACTTGGCTAAACTTTTATACTTGGTCGAAGGAAACTAAAGCCTCAGAATCAATAAAACTATGAGATTTAATTTGTTTTTATTGTTCAATTTTTACTTTGAGTATCGGATGTTCTTCTATGACTATTTTCATGATTGTCTCATTTAATTACTAGGAGGCCTACTAGTTTATTATTCGTTGCAATCTACTGCTAGGTTAGATGTCAAATATGTAATTGTTTGATCTCTCTAATTTGTGAAGCAACCAAGATTTAATGGTTTTCCGTGTCAGAAATTATTAGATCTTTGGAAGAATGCTCAACTAAATTAAATTCAACCGCTTGTACTTGTGTTGTTTAGTTTCATCAATCTCTCTAGTTCTTAAGGCTGCTACTAAATTAAACTTTTAGCACTTGTCTTTGGTTTGTTTAGTAGTTAAGGTTTATTAGATCGTTTGTTTTCTAATTAACTGTGACTAAGGAGAAATAGGAAAATAGTTCCAACAGTGAATATTCAAAGTGTGAATTGATATATGCTTGCATCGATTATCAGTTGTAAAATTTCGATGGTGGATGTTGACTTAGACCAAGGTTTGTTCTTTTGATTGATTTCGATACTTTAATTTGAATTTTTCCTTAGTTTTTTTTTTTCTTAAATTGTTTTCGTTATACTCAACACCCCCCCCCCGGTCCTTGTTCACGTAGCATAAAACTAGGCTAGATACTCTCCGTGGGAACGATTCTTACTCGCACTACTACATATATTTTTAGGAGTATAGGTTTTATTTTTGGTTGCCTGTGACAACACACCACTCCCCCTTTGGCAATTTGTAAGAAAACACATAATAAAACAAAATGCTCTAAGTTACAAAAACAGCCCATTAAAATAAAATTGCCCAACCAACAAACACTTAACAAACACATAAATGCATGTGTGGAAAATACAAGTAAAACAAAATAAAATCTTGATTAAATAAAATGTAAAATAAAAAACATATATCATGAATAACCTCATAATATAAATCAATAGCCAGTGTAGCACAATGTGAAACAAGAAACAGAAATAAAAAATAATGACTCCCCCTAACATATACATCATATTAAAAAAAAATACATCAAGATAAATACATCATGAGCCAAAAAAAAAAAAAAAAAACATCATGAAGCACCTAGATACAATCTAAAGCTCCAAAGCTCCAAAATCTCAAAAATCTCCCCCTATCTCCATCCATATGTACTCCCCCTTTTTGTGATGAATTGCCAAAGGGCAATCAAGACTCATCATCAAAAGGAAGTGGTGGAGGTGTACACCTAATGCTCACCAAATCTGCATGTAGGGCCTGAAGCTCTATAAGCACGTCCACCAAAAGCTGACCATAAGCCGCCTGAATGGTCATGATTGTGTCCAACATACTCTGAATGCTAGAATCACCTAAAGTAGAAGGTGGAGGATGAACAACGGCCGTCAAATCAACATACTCCTTAGCTGTGGGATCACTTAAAGAAGGAGGAGGAAGAGCACCAGAATAAGACTCTACACGAGGTCGTTTAGAGCTAGCTCTTATCTGAGCAGCTCTTTCCCAAAGGAAGGTGGCACCTATGGGAGCTATAATGTGTATGGGCTCAGATGCAAGAAACTCATCTAATCCTAGATGTAACAAAATCCGATGAAGAAAAACAGGGAAGAAAAGACCATGTGCAGTAGAATTACTCCTATGAACCTCAACCAAGGATCGAATGAAAAGAGTAGGAAAACTCATAGGAGCATTTGTCACAAAGGCATACAAAAATGCACATCTCTCGATAGGAATGGTGTGTAAGTGAGAGATAGGCTAGATGGAATGACAAGAAATCTGGAAAAACAAGTAGTGAATCTTAGTCAACTCATGAAAGGTAATCCGAGGATCAATACCCCACTAAATGGAAGTACTAGTAAGATATGACATAATGTCATCTAGAGGAGGGGTCTCACCATAAGGATACATCGGATGTTGTACGTTAGGCACCTTAAGAGCAGAGGCCACTACCGAAAGAGTAATGACATACTCTTCACCCTGTATCCAACTCTTCACAAACTGAGTGTTTGAATCATTGGAGTGGACAGATAGGTTCAAGTAAAACTCTCTAATCAAGGTAGTCGAAGGAGGATGATCTATATCCAACAAAGGTAACCAGCCCTTACGCTCAAAGTTCCTCCTAATCTCCGTATCTAACTCATCTAACACAACTTTTCTCTCAACCCACACAGACCTAAGGATGTTCAGCTTCTCATATGTCTCTTGGTTTTTCTCAAATCAAAACCTCTCACTATCAAAAGCTGGAGTAGAGGTGGAGGTGGATATCATATAGGCTCTAGTCTTCCTAACCGTGATGCTAAGGGTTGGAAAGGATAGACAGAAAAGAAATCAAAGAAAGAAAACAAAGAAACCAAGGGTAGATTGCATCAAACAAGGTTAGAGAGATAACAACAATTGAAAAGAATCACTCTATATGATGCATGAATAGAATAAACACATGATGCATGCTCTAATGCAGTGAGGACAGTCCAATTATACTTTTAAAAACCAAGAATTGACTTGAACATAGAGTTTATAACAAAAACCCCAAATTTTGAAAACCCACTTTCAAAAATTTAACCAAATTGAGTAATTAATCATTATACTAGATAGAAATCATCATATAATGACATAATCAATCAATTTCACAAGTCAATTTTACCAAATTAAGTCCAATTGAACAAAATCCCCAAATTTGGTTAGTTACAAGCCCTAGAATTTCAAAATTGTCCCATAACACAGTTTTAATCAAATTAAAGCATGAGAATCAAGTGAATAGTATCTAGAGACAAAAACCCATGCATCAATTTGAACAAAAACCAACTCAAAAATCAAAAACCCCAAAAATCATTAAGTTCGAAAATTACACCTAAAATACATGAAATATGTAAATAAAATGAAAAAGGAGGGGTAGAAATGTCTTACCGACACAAGAAGGCAAAAACCTTGAAAAAAATTGGACGGAAAATGACAAAACTTGGACTTGAATTTGGATCGGTTGAGGAGAGAGAGAGAGAGAAAAGCTTTTTGAAAAGTATGAAACAGTGAAGAATACGTGAAAAGCTTATTTTAAAAAACTCTCTTAACAATTTTTGATCGGTTAAAAATTAGATTCGATCGATCGAAAATCACAATTGATCGATCCAGCATTAATCGAGAAGCGATCGAGCCAGGCAAATTCAAACCAAGTTTTTTATTGCAATTTCGATCAGTCAAGCAATAGGTTTGATCGATCGAAAATCTGGAAAAATCAATTTTTTGAAAAACAGAGCATTTTAATGCAGAAACTCCTCAAAGCATAATGTTTTATGAATGGAATGCATTAGTATGAGATAAAAAGTTTTTCAAAAAACCCTTGAATTTAATCCAGATCTTCCAAAAACAAGATTTTCAAACATTTTGTCCTCAAATCTCAAACTTTAAACACATTTTGCATTAAAATCAAGGAATTTTTAATCTTGGATGGCCACAACAAGACCACAGGCAATATAATGTACTAAGTTTAGCAAAGAGTAGCTTGTGTAGTGTGTGCAATTAGCAATAGCTTGAGATACATGTGAGGTGATAAGTAAATAGTGATCAATCACAATTTCTACAAAATTCATCCCATAAGTTTGAAAGTGACTATGAACTAATGAGTTACATCATATAACTCCCGCATCTCCTAGAAAACAAGCTTGCAATCATGTAAGTTTCTTGATTTGCCTCATAATGTACACACTAATTTTATTTGATTTGAAACTTATTAGGATAGTCAAGATAATGTACACACCAATTTTATTTCAATTTGAATTTTATTATAAATTGAGGCTACACCTTATGTTCTTTTTGTGCATGTGCTACACTTTCTCGAGCACAAAATCATATGAGATGCACTAAGGTGGTCATGATTGACCAGTAAACAGTGGTGAGATGGTTATTTATGCGTTTCTCTTAGGATTTTTAGTCCTTACAATCAAAAGCATGTGACTTTAAGATCAAGATCAAGTGATCAAAAACTATAAACAACTCCCACACAACATGCACTACAAAGCTCAAACTAGTAAAGTGCAATAAAATAAGCTCATCCAAGATAAATAAGGTACATAAACATGTTATGTAAAGATAATATGGCCAATCTTGATTTCAAATCGAAGAAAAATAATGCAAAACACATTTGTCTTTCCTTTTCCTTTTTAATTTTTTTTTTTTTAAAAATAACAAAAACAACCTAGCATGAAATGCATGAATGTTATGCAATGCACATCCTAAAAACAAGGAAAACAAAAAACAGCAAAGAAGAATAGTCACAAAGAATAGAGAGATGAAGCACAAGGACCTTGTCAGAAAAACTCAATTACATCGAGCCTTTTGCATCCAAAACTTTTTAAATGCAACTCTTGCATTGGAGTTATTATTTATATTAGAATGCTAAGAAACTCTAGGATTGGAATAAAGGTTTAAAGCCTTTTAGCAATTCGCCAATAAGTACCATGGTATCTTGTGCTTGAGGCACAAGTACTTTCGACTTATTTGCTCACTTAGCAGCTTGTAACTTGAAACAGCTTGGATGAATGTACCCAAACTTTCCTCAAAAATGACAAACCCAAACAAATCTATCATGCAACTTATCCTTAGGAAGTGTGGAATTCTTAGATTTAGACTCTTTAAGATCAACCCTAATCTTCCTAGGAGGTGTAACTTCTACTGATTTGACAATCTCACTCACAGGAGGCTTAGAAGAAGAAACAAAGTTTGTGGAATGATTCTTAGGCACAGAGATGCTATCTTCAAAACCTAGACCAGTTTTGACTAAGGCAGACTTTTGAATACTCAACATGTGTTCAAGTTTAGAACTAGCAGACCTATTTGTTTGTTTTCTAGTAACAGATAATTCAAGTTCCAAATTCTTAACTTTATCAAGCAACAACATGTTCTTAGTCTTCACCTTATCAAGAAATTCATTAGCATCAAACAATTTTAAGAGCAAATTTTTCTTATCAAGTTCAAGAGAAGCAATTTTCTGTAAATAGGACTAGCAGACCTATTTGTTTGTTTTCTAGTAACAGATAATTCAAGTTCCAAATTCTTAACTTTATCAAGCAATAACATGTTCTCAGTCCTCACCTTATCAAGAAATTCATTAGCATCAAACAATTTCAAGAGCAAATTTTTCTTATGAACTTCAAGAGAAGGAATTTTCTGTAAACCTAAATCAACATTCATAGCATCCTTTACAGTAACCTTGCAAAGTTTATTATAGGCTTCTTGCAAATCAGCATTCTCAGAGAGTTCCCTATCAGAAGGGTTCTCATCAACCAAAAAACTTTCATCAACTACAGTAGTAGCTATGAAAGCAATGAAGTTTACATCCTCATCACTATTAGACTTATTATCAGAAACTTCATCATCACTAAGGGTTACAATCATAGCTTAACCCTTTGATCTCAAGAATGTAGGACATTCTGATTTCACATGACCATACCCTTGACATACAAAACATTGTTGACCCATAGAATTATTAGAGGTTTGACCTACTTTTTCTTTAGGTTTTTTAGTATTGTTCACTTTAATGTGATCATTCCTCCTAAAATTTTCAGGTTCAACATTGTTTTTACCTCTTGCCCTTCTATTATTGTTCCTAAGAAATTTTTTAAAGTTCTTGGCAAGATATGTAATCTTTGTAGTAGAGAGTTCATCATCAAATCCATTCCCATCAATATCATCAACTGACTTAAGAGCCATTGATTTGGATTTGTTTGTCTTAGGTAGGTCTAACATATAGGACTGGAGAGATCCTACAAGTTCATCAACAGGGATGGAGTCCACAACCTTGTTTTTAGTAATGACAGTCACTTTGGGTCTAAAGTTATCTTCCTAACAATTTTAGGCTAATCATAGATTTCACCCAAATTATAAGCAAAGTTAACAATATCATTCAGTTTAGCATAGAATTCGTCAAAACATTCATCATCAAACATTCTAATACTTTCAAATCTAATAGTTAATTGCTGCAGTTTGTTAATCTTAACTGCTTCTGTGCCTTCAGTATGAGCAACCTCAACATTTGAGATCTTCTTGAATTCCTCCATGGAAACAACATTAAAAATAGCATTCATGGCTTTGCATTAAAAGCAACTACTTCTTTTTGAGAAGATTGCCACACACTTACAAGAGTAGTTGGCTTCTCCCATCCATATTCAACAGAATTCCAAACTCTCTCATCAATAGATTTCTGGAATGCTTTTATCCTTACTTTCCAGTAGGCATAGCTGTTCCCATCAAAGTGAGGTGGGATCATAAGAGAGTGACCATGTTCCATGACAACAAGGGTTAAGGATTAACTCCTAGATCAAAAGATCTAAATACTAGAGCTAACCCACTCTGATACCACTTGTACGTTTTTAGACCCCTTAAAACACAAGTTGATTAACCTAGAAATTTAGCCGAGTGATTACTTATGTAAATTATTCAAAACTAGGTTAACACAACTATATCATATCATGTCAACAATGCGGAAAATAAAGAACAAAACGATAAGATAACCCAGGAAAACAAAACCGGTAAAAAACTAGAGAGGATTTAACCTAGCTATCCCCAAGGTAAAACAGATCCACTATGAAAGAATTGAAGTTTTACAATAGCAACTTAGACTACTAACATCCTATTGCTACCTCGAATAGAAAACTTATTACCACGACCACGTGACAGCTTCGAGTCAACAGTCTACTTCTTTCTTGGATTCATAACAACCACAAGTACTCCCACTTGTGTTTTTCTTTAAGATCTTTATGAAGCAATTGAAGCAATCACCAAGCTCTCGACATCAATCTTGATCTTGATAACCCTAAGTATGTATGAAGGCAAACACCTCTAGATCTCACAAGAGATTCACACACACAGGATAAACAACAACAACAAAACGTGGCTAGGGTTTTTTCTTTTATACTTAAGGCAAAACATAAAACCCAACACGTCATACGAGCTTGGGTAGAGTTGGAAAATTCTGCAGAAAAACATTCTGCATGAGTTTTGATCGATCGAGTATAATTTTTGATTAATTGAGCCTTGCAAAAACTGAACAATAATTTTCTGCAATTATTCGATTCCAACTTTACAATAAACATACTTTGAGCATCCTAAATCTATTGAAGTTCTAAAACATTACATATTGACATTCTAAAACATTTAGATCCTAAATCCTTAGAACCTAACACCTTCATATTGTTGGGGATCTGTATGTTGGAAAATCTGGTTTTGTATCTCATACAAAACACACAGCGGAAGCAACAATCACAGATCTAATTCATTCATGAAAGATAATATGTAACCTTCAATTCTAGAACAAAGAATAGAAAGCGTACCTTGATGCAGTGATATTCAAAATCAAGACTTGAGAATACCTTTAATCTTCATCTCAATTCCACATGGTGCCCAAGAAGTGTGGTCTCTCAATCAGTCTTTTCGTACATTGATTTCCAAAGAAAAAATCCTTCTTCTTCTCCTTGCAGACAAAAACTATTTTTTCTTTTCTTGTCATCATACGTACATTCTAACTACCTTAGTAGTTACTTTATTTAATAACTCTTATTAAATAAAAACTGATTATCTAATTGGGTTAGCCTTTTGGGCCTACCCAATTGGCCTTTAGTTTGTGGCTTGAGATGGGACCAAAGGGAACAAATAAGACTCTAGCTCCAATGGGCCTTGGGCTTTTCTGTCAACTCTTGACAAGTCCGAAGTTACCATTAATTATATTTAATACCACTATATAAATATAATTGCACTCTAGGCCTTATTAATAAATTATATCCTAAGACTCTAATATCATTTGACTCCTCCATGAAATATCCATAGTGAACAAAGTCATAAGCAACTGTCACTTTGTAAACAACTATTTTATCCTTGAGTATCCGGTTTAATCTTTTAGTTATTCACATTTATTGAAATCCAATTTCAATAAATATAAGTTTTAGTAACTCCTTACTAAAGTGGGCGCCCTGAATATCCAGTTCCCATTAAACTTATCTCAAGGGGATATTTCGTGTCTCTATGAAAAGAGATTATGGATTCCATCTTGAGAATATATGTTCCCTCAACACTACATGTGGTTACCCAACATACTGTGGTTTTGATCGTGAATATTAGATCTCACTCCTGATATATCAAAGTAACCTACATTTCATGATTGGGTTCACTATCCTTTCATGATTGAGAGTCTATGAAATTAGAAGTCGTGAGATTAATTATTCAGGTGACAGTTGTTGATTGAATAATTAATCTCAAAGTGGTCCAGTTCAATATGTCTTAACTCTTAAGACACATCAACATATTAACTAGAAGACTACACTTCCATGATTAAGACAAACCATCTTAGTTGATATATTATAGTCTTCGCAGATGAAACATCCAATTTCATCACCAACTACGAACTATATTTTGAGTTTACAAGGAACTTGTGATGTATATCTTTTGTGACTAAATCACATAAACCACATACAATTCATCTCAAGGACTATGATAATGTCCCATTAGTTCATAAATAGTCTCATATAATTAAATAACTTAATTATTTATAACATGCCAATAAATTAGATTTTAGGGCATAAACCCCAACAATATTCCACTTGCCCTCAAAGACAATTTACCATATATCTGACACTTATTTCCCTTTAGAGTAATTCATAATCACTCTAAGACAAGGTTTGGAAACAAGATTCAGTCAGATTTATTGCATAAATTATCTTTTCTACTACTACTTCTCAAGTACTCATATCTCTCTAATGAGATAATACTTACGCTTAATGTGTATCTTCACCACTTAGGATGAACACATATCTTGAAGTCCAACTTCATGAATCACAACCAAACTACAAGTCAATATTTGTACAACCAATAACCATCAAATCCTCACTTTGGTGGACAAGCATATAATCCCTCATTCTCCTAAGATATATGAGTATATGCTTTACTCCCACTAAATTAAGTGATCTTTGATTTAATTGATAATTTCTTACTATGTCCACTACAAAATAGATATTTAGCCTAGTATCTAGCATAGCATAAAGACTTCCTATTGGTGTGGTATAAGGAACCGTCTTAATATGATTTTCCTTTTATATGTCTTAGGACTATAGTCCTATATAAAGGAACTTCAAACTTAAAAGGAAAAGAATCCTTTCTTGAAGTATTACATGCTATACTTGGCTAGAATCTAATCTATTTAAGCAGTTTGAGATAGACCCAACATCCTAATTTCTGAATTTTTAACAAAGTTTAATTCTTAGGATGTGACTAGTCTTTCTCAAGTACTTTATATCAAATTGGACTAGACAACCAAAAACTCCTTTGATGACAACAACTCTACATCATTCTAAATGATTAGAATGTCATCAACATACATTAAGAAATTTATTATTCTATATAGCTTCTACACACATGAGGTCTTTTAATACTTGATCAAAATCAAACAACTTGATTGCTTGACCAAAGATAATATTTTATGATTTAGATGCTTGCTTTAGTCCATAAATGGACTTTAAGCAACTTGCATACTAAACACTACTAGTTCTTTGCTATGAACAAGTCTAGTTACATCATATAGATGTCTTCTTCAAGATTGCTACTAAAAGAAGCTTTCTTGATAATCATTTCCATATTTCATCCAAATGAAATATAATGAAAAAGAGAATCTAGATAGAGTCAAACTTGACTATTGGTGAAAAAATCTTTTCATAGTTGAACAATTTCTTTCTGAATAAATCTTTTCACCATTAGTCTTGACTTTGAAGGTTTGCACCTTCAAATCTATCAATCTCATTTACTTGTAGACCTATTTAATAAACAATAGGCTTAATGCCATTAGGTGCCTCTACAAGTTCTAGACTTTAAATAGAATCTAATTCTATTCACATAACCTTGATCCAATAATCCATATTTATATCATCTATTGCCTTTATGTAGGACCGAGAATCAAATTCATATCCTTATGGAATGACTTCAAAAGTTTATTCCAAAAGTATGAATTTATTTGATAATCCTCCTACTACGATATTGTACTGGTGTAGTAGTTATCTATAGAATAATGTCTTATGGTGTATCTAATACAACCATCTCATTCCTAAATGTATTTTATAGTTGTCCTATAACAAATTCTGACATTTTTCTTCTAGAACGATCTACCTTTAAAAGAGCCCTATTCCTCCTTTATGTATGCACTAACTTAAAGAAGTCATTGGAACTTCATTCCTTTACAAAAAGGAGCCCTAGATCATACTATCCTCTAAATAGAATTCACAAACTAGGAATATAACAAAATAATGGTTCTAAAGGCCATCCTTCACCAATCTTGAATATCATTCAGATTAATAAGATCTAGAAATAAGTGCCAAAACATATAATACCAAAGGATGGAAACTTTCTCTTTAAAAAGTAAAAATATGTAAATTTCCATCTAGATTACAATCATGGACTATGCTTAGCTTTACCAAAATGGAAACACTTTCCTTTTGGTCAAACTTTTAAGTCTAATTTCCTTTTTGGCAACTACTAGGGCAACTAGCTTATCCAACTGTTTGGTATTATAATTCCTCTTCTTACCACCCTTACCTTTCGGTTCAGGCTTAGAATTTGAATTAAATCATATTGATCCTAGCCTTAGCTTTAGGATGTCTTTCATTGCATAGAACTCACTTATCAACTCAGATAATATAAAAAGAATTTATTTTCAAACAATCTGAATTGATCAAATGATTCTAACAAGGACTCGTGGATCATATCCATATGAGATTAACATTTAATCTCTACATCCAAGAATTTCCAATTCATTTAAAATAAAACATTTTCATAAAATGATATAGAATTGGAACTCCTTAAGCCTTTCCTAGCACTCAATATGATTCATACCAAACATCTCATTTAGACTTAATATAAAGTCTAAGTCTAGTACTAACTCTTGCATCTAATGCTGTAGGACAATTGAGAGAGAAGCCAATGTTACATTTTAGCATTTCAATGGAGACTATGATCACATCATAAGCTATCTTCCATAAATGCATCATGTATAGGAAATTATGACATTGCTGAATCGAAACATAAATATGTACTTTAGCTCCTTTAAGCACCATGTCCAAAATTATTTCTAAGTTAATGTGATTCTATTAAAATAGTAGTAAGAGAACAAAAATTTATGACAACTTCAACTTGAGACTATGAACTTAATTACAAGAACATTATAATTTTGCATCCATAACCATATAATATGGAACTCGAAAACCATAATATATTAGGTGCAATGACAACCTAATCCCGCAATTAATATTCCTCGGAAGTGAGGTCATACCAATCACTATAATCAGGTGAGAATTATTCTCATTATTAATGCTATCATGGTAACTCTTACCAAACAAAAATAATTTGCCGCTTTTCCTTTAGCCTCTAAGTAATAATGACATAACTCCGTAGGGAGGTTAACATTAAACTTAGTCTAATGTACACCATTGCCTAGAATCCATGTGAGTCTCCAAGTAACTCCACAGAAGCGTGGTCGTTCTCAATGTAAAAACACACTTCATCTATCATTAAGAAGTTTAATCTATAGTACCATGAATTAAACATCCTCCGAAGGGAGCAAGGCATATACGCCAAGGCGAGGTGCCTAATCACACTACTATAAACCAGCAATGGAGGCTGTAAGAATCAACCCTTGAATCTCTCTCCCACTAGAAATTTTAAAACAAGTGGATTGCCTTGAAAACATTGTGATCTAATCACAATTTTAACCCTATACATCAAATGTGTTTAATTGTTTAAATTCGATGTGATCTTACTAAGTCACGTCACAATAGCGTAACGAACATTCACGTAATCACAAAGAAGTTTAATCATGTAATCCGTGAAGTAAATAACTCCGCATGGAATGCAAGACTCAAAGTCAAGACAAGGTATCTATTCACATTACAATAAACTTAACAAAAGGGTTATTTCAGCTCCCACTTGTTATTTGGGTTTTTCTTAAATAATTGTGATCCCATCACAACTAATAACCTTGCACTTGTTGAAGACTCTAATCTCATTAGAATCACTAACTAAAATGGAAGTCCTAAACTATTTAGGATTTCTTAAACACTAATGAATCAAAAATTAGTTATATAGAAGTCTATCCTTAATTTACTTGATAAAGTATTCTAATCTCATTAGAAACTACATAACTTTAATTAGAATTTTAATCTCATTAAAAACCTGTAATTAAAATAAATTAAGGACTTTTAATCATAAAACTATTTAGGATTAAGAGTTCTATTTAACTAACATCTTTGATCTCATTAGGTCTTTTAGTTAGATAATGATAAATAAATGTCCTTAACTTTTAAGGACTATAAAATTAATCACATAGCTTTGCTTTTTATCAAAGTTATAGCACTTAGTAAAAAACAAGTGAAAATTCAAAATTCATTGCCTTCTTTCGAACCAAACATCAAAGGCATTTTCGCGAGAATCTCACGCCTAGGCTCTTCCCACGAAAATGGGTTAAGGCAAAATAGTGAAAACACAAAATTCATACAGAAACTTTCGCGACTGTTTTGCGAGTAAAGCTTACCCCCGAAAAGTTTTGTGCTTCAAAGACTTTTTTCGCTAGTAGCTCCGTGGGAAGTTAATCTGCGAAAAATGCGTGTTTTCAGTTTTTTAAAGGGCAAAACTGAATTTTTCAGAATTTTCAGGTAACCGTTTTTGACATCTTCATTGTTCTTCCATCAAAAACACTTTTTGATTTTATCAACGAAGATTTATAGATCAAACATTAAGGTTTTCAAGATTATTATCAAGAACCCTAATAATGCTAGAAACCCTTGAAAACATAATCCTAATCTCATTAGGAATAAATTTCATTAAAGGATTTTTAATAGGTAACCAAATACTTTACTTCTAGCATGTTTATACAGTTTGATCATAAAAATATATATAAAGCAAGATTACCAACAGTACACGTTTACCATTGAAGAATGAAAAACATACAATCAAACATGTACGTTCAGCCAAAAAACAAACGAGCATTAATAGCAAGTTATATATTGTTAGAAATTGGGCTGGTTTTGGTCCAACCCATAAACCATGGCCCATGGATCGTCCACATGGGTTATCTGATAAGTAAGTTTAAATTTGAACTTAACAGATATTGATATGAGTTATCAATATCAGTAGTGGAGTCATTTAAATTTAAAAGATGAGACCTTTTAGGGATCACATATATCTGATAGTAAGTGAATCTCTACTAGTATTTAAATACTCCTACATTAGTGAGATAGTGGTTAGACACAGTGAGAAAACATACGTATAGTTTTGAGTGCTCTCTCAAAATAAGCCGTCTCTCTGGGACATCATCTACTGTTCCCTAGAATTTGGAGCGTGGAAACTAGGAGAGACTCTATTAGCCTTTCCTGCGACTTGGAGGTGTTTCACAAAGGAGATCGTGAGGAGTTCGTAAAGCAAGCAAAGTGAAAGATCCGGCAATTTGGTGATTTGCTCCACCAAAGGTATGTGTCTACATGACCTCTAGTAAAGTATATATTTATTTAACATTGGTATCAGAGCCGTTTTATGCTTGTTTTCACTCTTGAATGATGCCATGATCTCTGAAATATATGATCCCATATGCATGCTAAAATTAAAAGTTTAAGTAATTTTTTAATTTTTCAGATCTGTAATTTTTTTTAGGCATGTTATGGCATGTAGAGAGAGAAATAAAAAGCTGTAATTTTTTGATTGTTTACATGAAATCTGAAATTTACAGGCTTATTTTGACCCATTTAATCTTGTTTAATGTCAAATATTTTTTAATGATTTGAAAGTACATTCCATAAGCTTTAAAACGACAGTTTACATGCTTAATTTAGACTTAAATAAGAAAGTTATGGTCTTTTAAAGATTATGGTTGTATTTGATAAAATCTGAAAATTTGATGTCTAACGTGGAAGAGGATGAACAATAAAGTGAAAATTGTTTTGTAATAGTGTACCGTGCGGGCTCCACTAACCACTATTTGTTTGAGTGGCTATCTAATATAATAATAATAAAATATTAGAGCCCCACGTTGATGTTAGTGTGTTAGTTACACTAGAAGTCTATAACACTATCCTTGTTTTAGTTGCACACAAATATAAGAGCCCCACGTTAGTGTATTAGTTACACTTTGATAAGGACTCTCTTTTTCTTTTCCTTTTTTGTCAAGAGCACTAAAATTCTCCCTGACTAGATCAATAGCTTGGGTTACTTGGTGCAAGTGGTCATCATTTCCAGCAAGCATGATTTGAAATTGTTTTCCAATAGACGTTGTTTAAACTAACAATTTTTGGTTAAAGGAGAACCAATTGAGGCCCCAGAAAATCCCAAGCTAAACAATAGAAGCACATTGCACTTAAAACATTACCTGGTGTGACATATATATAATATATGTAATCGTAGTGGCAATTTTTTTTTTTAACTGTGATGTTAAAATAGAATTGTGATAACATGAGAAAATTGTGAAATTAGTTTTCTAATTTTCTGTATAATTATGCATGTTTTTAATTCTTTGAATTAATTTATGATGTCTTTTTAACATATTGTGATATGATTGAATTGATATTATATGAATGCATTATGTGATGAATATGTATCCAAAGGGTTTATGAAACTCTTTGGCTCATCTCTATAGTTAAAGATTGTATTGGTAATTTATGCATCATGTATATTTTTATTTATTGTTATTATGGATGGATAAGACAATTTTGAAATTATTTGGTAACGTGGCATCCCCAATTTTTTTTTTTTTTTAATTACAAATAGAATCTTTGTAATAGGATACTTGAATATGTAATTTTTTGGGCCAATGTTTTTTGGCAATTTTTTGGGCCATTGTTTTTGGCAATGTAATTTAAGGCTATGTAATTTAATTTTGGAAGCCATGTAAGGGGATGTGTTTCACGGTTACTTATAATTTTCAAATTTTGTCTTAGCATGTTGTATGAAATTACCAATAGGGCTTATAGTGGAGCCCATGCACAACGTGTTGTGCACAAAAATGTATGGACACATGTTATATTTATGATTTAATATGTGGATGGTGTGAGGTTTTATTCTTCACAAAATTTTATTTAAAAATCAATTAGATGTGTTATTCCAATTTACATAGTGAGAGATGATTATGAGCTTAGCGAAATTTTCGATCTTACTATGTAGAAAGGAATATCATGGTCTAGTTGGATTTTTTGGAAATAAAATCTAAAAATGTATGTGCTAATGTCAACTTGTGTAATAAATGTAGTGAACATGGCCACTAAGAATGTAGTTGCTGATCTAACTAAGGGTGAGAAACTAGATGGAACCAACTATGATATGTGGCATAGAAAAATTCAATATCTACTTAATGAACAAGAGGTCCTTGAAACCCTAACCAATGTGATGATGCAACCTTAAAATGGGAATACTGCCCAACATCGCCGTGACTTAAAGGCCTATGAGTCTTGGGTTAAGAAAGATCGTTGTGCACGCTTCACTATGCTGAGTAGCATGCACAATGATCTTATTGGGGAGTTTGAGAACTACCCAAATGCCCAAGAGATGTGGAACCAGCTTAAGATTGCCTTTGGAGGGATTTCAGCAACTAGGTTGCGAGCTCTTACTTTGAAGTTTGAGCAATATGTTATGGATTCAAAACATAGCATAGCTGAATATCTAAGGACAATGTCAGCATTGATCCGTGACCTAAAGGCTGCTGGTAATAATCTCTCTGATGAACAACAGGTCACAGTGGTGATATGTTCACTGCCTGAACCTACTTAGGGGAAAATGAAGCTTGTTTTGACACATAGTGAAAATATCAAGACTTTTGCTGATATTTCTTGTCATCTCGAGCTTGAGGCAGAGCGCATGGGGGCACACCAAAACACCCTCCTTGTCGCCCAATCTGGGCAGCGGAAGGCATTCAGGCCTAAACGCAAAGGACAAGGAAGGAATGCCAAAGGAGTTGGTAACCTTGGGCCTAAAGAAGGCAAGATAGCAAAGCGCCAAAAGGGCAAGTGTGCTAAGAAGGACAAGGCAATGATCAAGTGCTACAACTGTGGTAAGAAGGGTCACTTCGCTCGTGAGTGCACTGAGCCGAAGAAGGTATCCATTCTTAACAACTTTGCTATTACTTATGTTTGTACACATGTTTTTGTTGCTCACACTATTCCTGGGTGGATTGTAGATTCAGGAGCAACCAAACATATAGCCAAAGATAGAGTTGGGTGTGTGGATTACAAAAAGATACCAACAGGCACACAGTATGTTATTTTGGGTAACGGGGCTCAAGAAGAAGTCATAGGAGTTGGAACCTACCAACTCAAATTGCGTCTGGGACGTACGTTACTTCTTCATGATGTGCTTCATGCACCTGGTGTCCAATGTAATCTATTTTCAGTACTTACTGTGCTTAAACTTGGATTTAGTTTCCATTTTGATGGTCCTCAGTTGGATTTTTATTTAACTAAAACCTTGTATGGACATGGTTATTTATCTAATAATTTCTTTATGTTGGATTTAGATCATTCCTCTTTTTCTTTCATTGCTCATAATGATGATATTTCTGATTCTGTAATGTGGCATGCTAGACTTGGACACATAGGAAAAGATAGATTGGCTAGACTAGCTAGAGAAGGCCTATTGGGGTCTATCACTAATGTAAGCCTACCTATATGTGAACCTTGTCTAGCTGGAAAGGCCTGTAGGAAGCCTTTTGGTAAGGCTCCAAGGGCAACTCATCCTTTGGAATTAGTCCATTCAGACATATGTAGACCTATGAATGTTAAGGCACACCATGGCGCCTCTTATTTTCTCACATTTATAGATGACTATTCACGTTTTAGTTATGTCTATCTAATTTCTCATCACTTTGAAGCATTAGATTGCTTTAAGCGCTTTGTGGCAGAGGTTGAGAATCAGAAAGAAAGGAACCTAAAGGTTTTTTGAACTGATAGGGGTCATGAATATTTGTCTAAACAGTTTCAGGAACTGTGTGAGGAAAAAGGGATACGTAGGCAATTGACGATTCCTGGTACTCCACAACAAAATGGTGTTGCAGAGAGAATGAATCGTACTCTATTAGAGATGGTTAGATCGATGATGGCGCAAGCCAACCTTCCAATTTCTTTTTGGGGGGATGCATTGATGACTGCTGCCTACATCCTTAATCGTGTGCCTTCTAAGTCAGTTCCCACAACACCATATGAGTTATGGACTAGTGCAAAACCCAATTTGGAGAACTTGCGTCCTTGGGGTTGTGCAGGTTTTGTTCACAGTGCTTCCCATAAGTATGGGAAATTGGGCCCTAGAGCAAGTAAGAAAATCTTTATAAGATATTCAAAAAGCTCAAAGGGATATGTAATGTATGGTGAACATTCCGATGGTGGAATGACTAAGATAGAGTCTCATGATGTCAATTTCATTGAAAATGATTTTCCAAGCATCAGTGAAGCAAAACAAAATCTTCAGCTTTATGAGCTGCAAGAACTTGAAGGTGTCATACCATCTTTGGGCGAGGGTGGAGAATCACAACTTCATCCTGAAATCGCCAAAGATAGTGGGAGTGATTTTGCTCCTAGTGGGAGCAAACCACTAGATAGTGACACACAAGGATCCAAGGTACGTAGAAGTGAACGTGGGACTATTCCCCGTCGTCATTTTGAGATTGAGGGGGAATCTTTTATATGTGATTCACTAGACCTTGATGAGCCTACTTCCTATGAGGAAGCATTAGCTTCACCTGCTTCACATGAATGGATAGTTGCCATGAGGGATGAGATGGATTCTATGGCAAAGAATCAAGTTTGGGAGTTGGTTGACCTTCCGCCTGGGCGCAAGACCATTGGAAACAAGTGGGTCTTAAAAATAAAGCGCAAGGCAGATGGATCGATTGATAAATATAAGGCTTGTCTCGTGGCGAAAGGCTATACCCAAAGAGAAGGGATAGACTATGAAGAGACATTCTCCCCAGTAGTGAGATTTGTCTCTATTCGCCTTATTCTAACTATTGTTGCACCGTTGGATTTGGAACTCTTCCAAATGGATGTAAAGACTGCATTTCTCAATGGAGAACTAGATGAGGAGATCTATATGGATCAACCTATTGGCTTTGAGATCAAGGAACAAGGGCGTAAAGTGTGCCGCCTTAAACGTTCCATTTATGGCCTAAAGCAGCGTCTAGACAATGGTATTTCAAATTTCATAAGGCTATTATTTCGATTGGTTTTGAAATGATGGAAGAAGACCATTGTGTGTATGTCAAACGATCAGGAAAGAGTTTACTTATCCTGTCTTTGTATGTAGACGACATTTTGTTGGCTGGAAATGACATGGAGATGATTGTCACCACCAAAAGGTGGTTGTCCTCTATTTTTGAAATGAAGGACATGGGAGAGGCTAATTATTACTTGGAGTTAAGATCTTCAGGGATCGCTCAAAGAAGCTTCTTGGTTTGTCTCAAGAAACTTACATAAAGACTATCTTAGAGCGATTCCGTATGCATAATTCCAAACCCATAGACACTCCAATTGAGAAGGGACATACATTAAGCCTTGAAGATTGCCCTAAATCAGAAAAAGAAAAGAGAGAAATGGCAAGGGTTCCCTATGCAAGTGCAGTTGGAAGTCTGATGTATGCTATGTTGTGTACTCGACCAGACATCTGTTTTGCAGTTGGTATGGTTAGTCGTTATCAAAGTAATCCAGGACCTGTTCATTGGCAAGCAGTTAAGAGGATTTTTCGATACCTTCGTGGGACACCGGATCTCATTCTTTGCTATCAGGGTGGAGATTTGAGATAAAGAGGATATTCTAATGCTGACTGGGCCAGTGATAGAGATGAGCGCAAATCCACTACAGGTTATGCATTTCTACTTAGTGGTGTAGCTATCTCTTGGTGCAGTAAGAAACAGTCTTGCATTGCTTTATCCACAATGGAGTCTGAGTATGTTACTTGTTCAGCAGCAGCACAAGAAGTTGTTTGGTTAAAGAGATTTTTCCAAAGCCTAAGGATGACATCTCTTGCAGATGAAACTGTAAAGATGTATTGTGATAATATGGCAACCTTGTCTCATGCTAAAGATCCTAAGTATCATAGCTAAAGCAAACACATACAGACTCGTTATAACTACATTCGTCTTGCTATTACACAAGGAGAGGTGATCCTCCAACATATCTCCACTAGTAGGATGGTGGTTGATCCACTGACTAAAGCCATTGCTAGAGATGCCTTTCAAGCTCATGTTAGGAGTTTGGGACTTTGTAGGATTTGATATATTTTTTTGGATACATCTTGTGACGTAATTGATATTGCATAATGAGCACACGTTATTTGAGAATATGTTACTAGGCTTAGATCGGTCTACTCACATAGACGATCACCCTAGCGCTTGAGTAGCGAGCAGGATGAGACATAGTGATCACTTTGTTTTTTCTGTAAATCAAGTAAGTGATCATCCTGATGCTTAGGGAGGCGTGCAAGATAATATAATGAATGTCGCCTTAGCTAGGCTAAGATGAGACTTATGGGAGTCGCACTTGAAGTGTATCCACAACTTCATGAAGCCTGAATAAAGCCAAATGTGAGATCTTGGACAGGAACTTGATGTGTAACTGTGCTGAGAAACTCAAGTTGGTTGCTTTTGTGGCCATTGGACTAAGATTTGTACGGTGTTTGAATGTGACAAGCCCAGTTGAGTGGAAGCTCCACCGTAGCATACAAATTATACTGTATGTGTTATAGCCGACCAATTAAGGGAGTGATTGGAAAGATCCCTACTCCGTCACTATGTGAGCCCTAGTCGACCATTATATGGTCCATTCTATGCCCTTTTTCGACCTAGAACTATGTCATGAAGTGAATGTTTGATGTTGCTACTTTAGCATGTCATCTCAGGGCCATGATATATACGGTCTCGCGGAGCATGTCTAAGAAAGCGGTCAAGTGTGAATGAATTGACATGAGTGTCTGGGGAAGATTATTTAGAACACAACATTTAATTTATGGCTCATAGCCCGGGCGATTATGAGGAATTTGTAATCATGAACATATTATATGGTATAGGATCAAGTGTTGCTTTGAGTTTTGAACTCATGAGGGATTAAAGAAACTTGATCGGGTGTGATCAAATAATCTGGGGCATAGACGAGATACAACGAGTGATGTACTATGTTAGTTTAGATGGTGACTTAATATAGTACTCCTACCCTACACCTTCTCGTCAGGTCGCACACTCCATTTTTCTGTATAAAGAGAGGATTGGACAAAAGATTGAGAGGAGCTAGTTCTGACTATAGTACCCAGTGTGGACGAGTGGGAGATGTTAGAAATTGGGCTAGTTTTGGTCCAACCCATAAACCATGGCCCATGGATCGTCCACATGGGTTATCTGATAAGTAAGTTTAAATTTGAACTTAACAGATATTGATATGAGTTATCAATATCAGTAGTGGAGTCATTTAAATTTAAAAGATGAGATCTTTTAGGGATCACATATATCTGATAGTAAGTGAATCTCTACTAGTATTTAAATGCTCCTACATTAGTCAGATAGTGGTCAGACATAGTGAGAAAACATACGTATAGTTTTGAGTGCTCTCTCAAAATAAGCCGTCTCTCTGGGACATCATCTACTGTTCCCTAGAATTTGGAGCGTGGAAACTAGGAGAGACTCTAGTAGCCTTTCCTGCGACTTGGAGGTGTTCCACAAAGGAGATCGTGAGGAGTTCGTAAAGTAAGCAAAGTGAAAGATCCGGCAATTTGGTGATCTTCTCCACCAAAGGTATGTGTCTACATGACCTCTAATAAAGTATATATTTATTCAACATATATGAAACATGGATCCCATGATATTCATACCATGATATTCATCCAATAGCTATTCATACGATGATCTAGACTGTGTGAAACAAAAGTTCACACCGTGGACATGATGCAATTGTCTTATATTAAATATCAATAAACCCAGCAATATATGTCGGCGGCGTGCACTCCAATACTCGAACTACAAATACACCGCACTTGATGAAAGAAACAACCATAGCCTTTACAAATCTTGTCAGACCAATAAGTAAAAATAAATATCAAGCCAATGGTTTCCGAATCAACAACCAACATATCACGCATATTAATCACAGCGGTTCCAAAACCAAATTATGCAGAAACTTTATTGCAGAAAATTAATTCACCAAGAAAACTATTTTCTTTGATTCTAAAACTCAATCACATGTTATACAAGCATGATATTGAAAACCGCTCTAATACCAATTGTTGGAAAATCTGGTTTTGTATCTCATACAAAACTCACAGCGGAAGCAACAATCACGGATTTACTTCATTCATGAAAGATAACATGTAACCTTGAATTCTAGAACAAAGAATAGAAAGCATACCTTGATGCAGTGAAATTCAAAATCAAGACTTGAGAATACCTTTAATCTTCATCTCAATTCCACATGGTGCCTAAGAAGTGTGGTTTCTCAATCAGTCTTTTCGTACATTAATTTTCAAAGAAAAAATCTTTCTTCTTCTCCTTGTAGAGAAAAACTATTTTTTTTTTTCATTTTTTTCTTTTCATCATATGTACATTCTAACTACCTTGGTAGTTACTTTATTTAATAACTCTTATTAAATAAAAATTGATTATCTAATTGGGTTAGCCTTTTTGACCTACCCAATTGGGCTTTAATTTGTGGCTTGAGATGGGACCAAAGGGAACAAATAAAACTCTAGCTCCAATGGGCTTTGGGCTTTTCTGTCAACTCTTGACAAGTCAAAAGTTACCATTAATTATATTTAATACCACTATATAAATATAATTGCACTCTAGGCCTTATTAATAAATTATATCCCAAGACTCTAATAATCTCATTTGACTCCTCCATGAAATATCCATAGTGAACAAAGTCATAAGGAACTGTCACTTTGTAAACAACTATTTTATCCTTAAGTACCCGGTTTAATCTTTTAGTTATTCACATTTATTGAAATCCAATTTCAATAAATATAAGCTTTAGTAACTCCTTACTAAAGTGGGCGCCCTGAATAACCAGTTCCCATTAAACTTATCTCAAGGGGATATTTCATGTCTCTACGAAAAGAGATTATGGATTCCATCTTGAGAATATGTGTTCCCTCAACACTACATGTGGTTACCCAACATACTGTGGTTTTAACCGTGAATATTAGATCTCACTCTTGATATATCAAAGTAACCTACATTTCATGATCGGGTTCACTATCCTCTCAGGATTGAGAGTCTATGAAATTAGAAGTCATGAGATTAATTATTCAGGTGACAATTGTTGATTGAATAATTAATCTCACAGTGGTCCAGTTCAATATGTCTTAACTCTTAAGACACATCAACACATCAACTAGAAGACTACACTTCCATGATCAAGACAAACCATCTTAGTTGACGTGTTATAGTCTTCGCAGATGAAACATCCAATTTCATCACCGACTAGGAACTATATTTTGAGTTTACAAGGAACTTGTGATTTACATCTTCTATGACTAAATCACATAAACCACCTACAATTCTTCTCAAGGACTATAATAATGTCCCATTAGTTCATAAATAGTCTTATATAATTAAACAACTTAATTATTTTTAACATGCCAATAAATTGGATTTTAGGGCATAAACCCCAACACTGTAACCTGCATATGGTAACCCACACCCTTTTAACCCCACATCCTGAAGATGGTTCAGCCCAATCTTCCTTCTTCAATAGAGTCTTTGCAACCTTATATGCTGACTTTACTGTGAAGTTGCCATCCTTGCTATGCATCCAATAAATTGAATTAGGTACTTGCCTTCGACTTAGTGGAATATTACATATAGCTTCCCCCTCTTCATTGTAGAAGTTAGCCATAATATAGTCTCACTGCCACACATGGATATCTTGGTTAATCAAGCTTGAAACCAATACTTCCTCTTCATCATCCCTGACCGAAAGAATAGGCTTATTTGTGGGATAATTTGGAATCCACCTATCTCGATAAGCATTAACAGAGAAGCCATCATCCACATGCCAACAATGTCCAATTTTTAAAATAGGTAGAGCTGCCATAATACTCCTCCACACAAATGAACAATTTGGTGACTCTGTGGCCTCAAGTATTGAAGTTCTAGGAAAGTACCTTACTTTAAAGCAATGATATAGAAGAGAATTTGTATCCTTTAACAACCTCCACCCTTGCTTAGCCAACATGGCTAAATTAAATGATCTAAGGTCCCAAAAGCCCATTCCAGCTTCCTTCTTAGACAAAGTCAATTTATCCCAACTCTTCCAATAATTTCAATGAGAGTTGAAATACACTCATTGTCGGTATAGACAGAGCAATCGCCGTGATGAGAACTTCTTTCCCAGCTCTAGAAAGCATCATCCCCTTCCACCCTTGTAATTTTTTCTGTTAGGTTCTAAATGTTTAGAACAATTGGCAAATCGTGAACACAAACTTGTCTAGATAAAGATATTAGAGTCTATAGGTTTTATTAGACAATTCTCAAGGTGATTCAAGTCAAGATTCAAGAATAGACAAGCTGCAGGAAGAAGATTTTGATAATCTGTCTGGTTTGATCGATCGAAAGACAGGCTTAATCGATCGAAAGTCGTATCTGCAGAATTTTAATTAAGCCCAAACAGCAATTCAAGCCCATTTAGGATTAGGGTTTCTAATGTACTTCTCTCAGTATATAAAGGAAATCCTAAGCACGTTTTTATGTGGCTTTTCAGAGAGAAAAGAGTGTGCCTCTTTTGTATTTAGGGTTTTGTTCCTAAAAATCTCTCTTATGTCTTCTACCGGTGCTATTCCTTGAAGAATCTCAAGATCCGGTATTGTAGAAGTTGCTACCTTCTCTTGTCATCAAAGGTGTTGATGATCTAAACCTTCAAGGGTGGTCTTGGGGTCATAAACAGGAGAGTTTGTGTTGCTAAACCTTTGAGTGGGATCTCAAAGTCACAAACGGGGGTGTTTGTGTTTTGCAAAGGCCAAAGAAAGAAGGAGTCCGTGGATTCAGAGCTTGCACGTGGTCATGTCAGTAAGTTCTACTGGTTGGTAGCAATAAGAAGTCGAGCGTGGGGGTTTGTAAGTCTTATTATATGAACTTCGATTCTTTCTAGTGGATTTGCTTTTTACTTTGAGGATAGCTAGGTTAAATCCTCCCCAGATTTTTTACCGGTTTAGTTTTCCTGGGTTATCATATCGTTGTGTTATTTATTTTCCGCTGCTATACATTGATATGATATATTTGTGTTAACCTAGACTTGTTAATTTGACTAAATAATCACTTGGCTAGTTACCTAGGTTAATTTGTTTGTGGTTTTAAGGGGTCTAAAAACCAACAAGTGGTATCAGAGCGGGTAGCTCTTTTGTTTTAGATCTTTTGATCTAAGAGCTGATCCTTGACCCCTGTTGTCATGGATAATTTGAAGTGTCTTTCTGATCATGTTTCTGCTCATACTTCTGTTGATTTTATTGATGCCTGTGAAACTCTTCATAAGGAATTATTGAAATCTATGAGAATTGCTAAGAAATTAAAGGAAGAGTTAAAATTGGCTAATCTTGAAAAAGAGGAATTGATTGTTAGATTAGATGAATCTAATAAAAAGAATGAATTTTTGAGAAATCAAATTTCCTCTCAAGATGAGATGATGAAAAGTTTGGAACAAGAATTAGTTGAATCTAAAGCTAAAATTGAAAATTTGACTTGTACCAAGTCTGCTGTTGATAACAGTAGTGTTTCTGTCTCTCTTAGGCCTAAAACTGAGAAAGTTTATATCCCTCCTTTTGAGAGGAATAATAAAGAAAAGACTTATTTTGCTAGGTTAGACAAAGGTAAAAGTTCTGATGTAGACGCTGAAATTTCCAAACCTAAGTCTAAACCTACTGTTAGAGAGCATAATAAATCTGTTTTTGTGCCTACTTGTCACCTTTGTGGTGTTGTTGGTCATATTAGACCAAATTGTTCTTTGTTGAGGAAAAAACAAAAATCTGAGACTAGATTTGCTGTTAGGAATACTGATGTTCCTAAATTTGTTCCTGTCTGCCATTTTTGTGATGTCCATGGTCACATTCGTCCTAATTGTCATAAATTAAAATTTAAGTATTCAGTGTTTCAATCTAGGATATGTGATGATATTTCTCCTGCCATAAGTCCATATAAATTGTTTCATATTCTTTTGAAAAATTTAAGCTTGTTGGCTTGTGAAAGGAATTTGCAGGATTTCAATCTTTCTCAGAAGATTGGTGTAATCCCTCCAATACACTTTGCTTCACACGGATTTTCACCCACAAAGCCGAAGACTCGTGCTAGATGGGTGAGAAAAGATTCTCCAAGATGAGTGTTGCTAACTTGTCCCTGATTTAATTCTTTCAATTAATTGTGGAAATGTTTTGTTTCTGTTTTTGGTCGTGTTTTTTTTAGGTTGTTTTTTATTAAAATAAAAATCCAAAAATGTATTGACTCCTTGTGATGAATTAATAAATTAATTAGCCAAGTTAATTAATTAATTCAATTAGCATGCAACACGTGTGGTAGCACAATCAAATTACCAATTAACTAAATGTAGTGGAAATTAAATTGACATGGTGATTTGTTTACCAATGGGGAAAACTTACACGACAAAAACCCCACCGGATGATTTTAAGGTCACTACTACTGAGAATTCACTATTATCACAACAAGCGGTTACAAGTAAAGGAATCTCAGTACCTTATACTAACCTACAGTTGAACCCTTACCCCAATACCCAATTGGACTTGTTCTATAGTGACAATCTCTCCTTTTCAATGCACGGCTCCCAGTACATGACTAACCAATTCAATGCGCAGATCCCAGTACGTGGCTTACTCACCAACTTGAGAAAGATGTTAGCTGCAAAGTTCTTCAGTTCATCACACGATAAAGATCACGAAACCCTATGGTGTACAAACACAGTAGCTTCTTCAAGAGAAAGATGAACTGGGCAATTTTTGTCTCTGGTCACAATTTGCATGAACACAACTTTGCTTCACACTTGTGCAACCTTTGACAGCCCTTAAAAATAATCCTATATATGTTTAGGGTTGTGAGAAAAGAAAGCCCAAACATATAAACACAGATTGGATGAAAATCAGAGCTAAAAATCTGTTTTTCATAAACCTCGATAGATAGCTTATTTGTCGAGATAGCTGCCGAGCATCGGGTTTCAGTAGCTTTTAAATCTCGATAGGTACTAGCTGTCGAGTTTTAAAATCCAGCACTTCTTCACCATTTTCTTGGATAGATTTGCATGACTTTAACACATGATCTTGAAACATTGTTTCTTGAAGTATTAAACACATCCTAGAACTACCCAATTATAAGTAAAATGCATTTTGTCAAAGGATTAACCAATTCTATATTGACATATGTTCCTAACATTAAATAACATATGTCCTAACAATCTCCTCCTTTGGCAATCTACGACAAAATCACAACAAACAAATGAACATATGACAGAAGCCATAAAACACTCAAACTCACTTGTTGAATTACAACAAAAACTATCTTAACACAAACTCTTGAAAAACTTTGCAAGAAGAGCGTTTATGGTAAGAAGACTTTGACAACCTGTATTTCTGAAATACTTTAAACAAAACTCATCACAGCATCTTAGTGTGAAACAAAAATAATAGATTGCATACTGTATATAAAAATCATGTGCATAAAGAGAGAAAAGAAACAACACATACAAAGATAGGAGAAAAAAAGTAATAATAACCTCAATATATATATCAACATAAGTATAAGGTTTGCTATCACTAAGTGGTCACAAGACTGATGTACAAAAATAATGTATCTAAAAGAGAAAGAAAAGAAAAGAAACAAAAAGTCCTCACTACATCCCTTATAGACACTCCCCCTATCACAAAAATCTCCTATGCTAACCCTCTCCCTATGTATATGACTACTCTCATATCAAAACTACTCCCCCTTTTTGTCACAAGTGACAAAGGGAAGTATATTAAGTAGACATCTCATCATCACTGGGTGAGCTAGCACCATCATCCTCATCAGCATCATCACTACTAGAGCCATCATCACTCTCATCCTCGGAGGCCAATGGAGATGGATAAGAAGCAACAGTGAAACCACCCATGACAGCCTATCGTCGTGCGATACGACCAACACAGGTGTTCACATGACACAACTCATCACTAAGTGTGTCAAGGCGAGCATGCATGTGCCCAAGCTATGCCATGATGGCCTTAAGTGTCACTTCACCCACAGATGACGAAGGAGCAGAGGTGGATGGAGCGGTAGAAGCTAGAGGAGTCGCTAACTTAGTTCGGGGCCACCTCGGTTTAAGCTGTGTCTCGCTCTATCTAACAGTAGCAGCATCTATGGCACTCATAACTGTGAAGTAAGGAGACTCGAGAAAGGAGACAGAAAAGTGGCGAAGGATTCACGTGATAGTTGAAGGAAAAATGAGCTTATCATGGGTCGCTATATCCTTATAGAGTTATCCTCTAAGAGGGATAACAAAAATCGAGCACGAGACTTTGTAATGGAGTTATAGTGAGACAAAGGATAAAGAACGAATGTCATCACCATGTTCAAGAACCTCGGACCTTTTGCAAAGCCCGAGAAAGGGGTGTTTTGACGGTTACCCCAAGAAGAAGGTGTCTCACAAAAGAGAGACAATAGTTCGTCTTTGGACACAATCCTTAGTCGATCATAGCCAAGGTAGTTAGGATGTGCTACCCTAGGAATGTGTAGTACCTCGCATACAACTAACCAAAAGGACTAATTATACCAACTAGAGACATTTGACAAGGGGACCCTCTCCCCCCCTTTATCTTCTTGCTTTGCTCTGAAGGCCTCCTTAGTCTTATCTCTCCGGCTGCTAGGAATGGTGATATTCGAGGTTTCTCTATTTCCTAAAGAAGCCCAAGGCTAATCTATTTATTTTTTGCAAATGATAGTCTTTTGTTATGCATGCCCACTCAAAATGAATGTCAGAAAATCATGGATATCCTTGATACCTATGAAAGCATTTTTATGACCTAAAAATCAACAAAGAAAAAACCACCTTGTTTTTTAGCAAGTCCACTAGTGATGACATGAAGTAGACTATCAACTACATTAGGTGTGCCTGAGATCTATCACTATGAAAAATACCTAGGTCTCTCCTCACTTGTGTGGACGAGGAAAGAAGGCAAGCTTCAACTTCATAAAAGAACAGATTTGAAGAAAATTACAAGGATGGGAGGAAAAACTTTTATCACAAGCAGGCAAGGAAGTATTAATCAAAGCAATAGCTCAAGCAATCCCTGCATACTCCATGAACTACTTCAAAATACCTTTGGGTCTCTACCATGAGATTGATTCTAATTAAGAAATTCCGGTGGGACCAAAGGGAGGATCGGAGAAAGATATATTTGGTCACTTGGGAGAACATGTGCAAAAGCAAATCAATAGGAGGAATAAGGTTCAAAGATCTCTCTTTATTTAATTATGACGCTCTCTTAGCAAAACAATGATTCTCTCCTCTACGGCATTCTCAACCCCAATAGCCTAGTAACAAAGCAATAAAACGACAATAATAATATCATAAAATGACTATATTGTGGTGATCATCCTTATCTCACGGTCCATGTTTTCACACACATAGGTTTTATATATATGACATTGAATTTCCTTTGGAGATATTATCAAAGACTTCAATTATATTGTTAGTTTTTTTTTTTAACAGAGTTATTCTTGTTGTCAAGTTTGTAGGCAAGACAATATTGTAACATATGTCTTAATTAAGAAACCTAGGGTGTCTTTTCTTTTATTATTAGAGATTTTTTTTTTTTTTTTAACAGAGTTATTCTTGTTGTCAATTTTGTAGGCAAGACAATATTGTAACATATGTCTTGATTAAGAAAGCTAGGCTGTCTTTTCTTTTATTAGTAGAGATGGAGTCTGTCCCTCTAGACATCCAAAATGTTTACCTACATAGTTGATTTCCAAGCAATTAAATAAAACTATGCTGAACGAATTCTCAGAAAAAAAAAATCTGAATTATTGAATCTCCCTGGTTTCTTGTCTTTCTCGTGCTAATTGACGTATAGTACGTGGTTTTTCGGATATCTATGGAGCGTACGTGCTTATCTTATTGCACAATCTTTTCTTTTCGTTTTAATATTTAATTTTTTATTAACAAATATTATTTACATTTTTCTTCTTTTTTAAACTTTGGCATATATGACTGTATTTTTAGAGAATCTTCGAGTAATATAACTGATTGGCTATGATATTCTATACTGAAACAAGTCATATGAACAAAGAGATCCCTCTCTCTCTCTCTAAAAAATAAAAAAATAAAAACCAAGAGATCCTGCAGTAAGACGACCAGAGTGGGAACTGTAAAATGATAAATTTTGAATCGCAAATAATGTACAGTTGGTAAGCTTAAACAGTAAGGTCGTGAATAAATTTAAACAAGTCCGTAATAAACAATACAAATTGCACATATCTACTTCTACTAACTAAATTAAAAGAGCGAACAGGCAGAAACTTCGGGGAGAAGAACAACAAGATGGGTTGAATTCATGGCTGAAGTTGCTAAATTAGAGGAAGAAGAAATTACAGCGAAACAGCAAAATTCAATGGGAACATTGAATTAGATTTTCAAAGGTACATAATTGACTATACCTTAGAAATTTAATGGGAACATCAACCATAATTGTATGGAGTTACAAAATTATTTATTTTTTTCACTAATTAAGCTCATATGGCCAATGTTAATGTATTTATCAGTATAGAAAATAAGTTTTGATTATGTTGTTTGCAATCTAATTCATGAAATTTGACCACCTTCTCAATTTCACCATTAGCGGTCTTGTTGAAACTGGTTCAAAATGCTCAACCCACTGCACGAAAGACACAGTATATGTATATCTTCAGAGAGAGAATCAAGAAACATTGAATCATTTGTTTTTGCTTGTTCAATTGCCAAAGCAACGTGGTTTGCTTGTAGCATCAAGGTTTGATTTGTTGCAACCTCAATCAATAACTTTTTAGTGATTACCAATTATTTTAAACATGATTTCAATAATTTCTTGCCTATAGTTCTGACGAAAGGTGTCTTATTCCTTGCCTTATTTTGATTATTTGGTTTTTTAGAAACGAAGCTGTGTTTGAAAGATGGTCTATATTACCTAAAGAGATGGTTGAATATGGCATATGATGGATTTATACATGTAGAGGAATGCTTGTTGCTAAGGTTAATCTGAAAAATGATGCAAGTCTTTTGTGAAGAGATTATGGCATTGTGTCAGGTGGGAGGGGATTTTTTTGGTTGCAGCCTTTGACTCTTTAAGAAGAAAAGATTGGATCAACTTTAGCAAGCTGGGGAGAACTAAAGTGCTTTGCTGTTATGGTGCTACAACAACAACAAAAAAAGAGATTATTGTAGCTCTCAGAGAAGCTCTTGGGGCAGTTTGTTGAAGGAGTATATAATGTTACCTTGGGAATAAACTACACGCCATATTAATGTATTTTGAAATGATTCTTACTGCACTGCACAAATTGCTGCACTGCACATTAGTGCACTGCACAAAAATCAAAGCCAAACAAAATCTCTCTCTAAGTTTCAAAGAAATTCCTCCGCTGGAGAACTTTGGGCCCACCGATCCAAAACACCACCGTAGGGAGATGAACAATTCAAATTTTTTATTTTTAAGACTTGTAATCAAACTTTTGTTCTAATATCAAAGCGTATTTCAGTTTTTTAAAAGCTAACGTAGAGCATGCCACATCACCAATTTGTAAAATAGTTTGACTTTAATGTTAGTCTAACTTTTTTTATTAACAACACATTTTTAATTTTTCCAATGTCTATCTTTTAGGCCTCGTTTAGTTGGGGTGATTTTAGGAGGCTAGGCTTCTGATATCATGAATTTTCTTCCCATTTAGTGTTAATTTTCTAAGAATATCATTAGTTGTCATGTTGCAAAACAAACTAGAAAACTAGCATCTTGAGTTTTTAAAACTTGAGATAAATGGTAGAACTTGAGTTTTTAAAACTCGAGATGCGACTGATGGCATCTGATGTGGAAAAAATTCCACGTAGAACTTGACTCTTAGAAACTCGAGTTCCACCATTTTCTTTTCAGATTAGCTCTTCGTCTTCGTCTTCTTCTTCTTCTTCCCCTGTTCTTTCAGTGGATCTCAAACCATCTGATGTTCCTCTGTTTTGCTTCTGATGTTCTTCGGTGGATTTCAAACCAAATTAGCACTAGCATAAATCGAGTTTATAAAACTCAAGTTACAAATCGAGTTTTTAAAACCCAAAATCCATGTGGCAGAAGAGTTTCCAACTCAGCAATATGGAAACGAGTCATGAAGGCTAGAGTTTTATATGGAACTCGAGTATATAAAACTCGAGATGCTATTTTAAAAAATCCTTTCAAACATTTGTCAACTAATTATATTGTATCCCCTCACTATGCTAGGCTGCAAATATCCCCCTGATACCATGTTATGGAAAAAACATATGTATCAACCTAGTAGAATGAACCCTAACATATAACATATTATATATATATATAGGTATAAACTGAGTTTACTGTTTTGTCCCTAGCTTTATACCCATAACATAGATCAACAAAATTTTTGGTATACAATAATGCCAAAAGGGTTGCCTTTTGTAAATATGATGGCCATGTTTCAATCTTTCCACTTTCATCCTAGATTTCTCTTCCAAAGGACAGAGATCATTGAGGACCATCTTATATTTATCTCCTTTCAGAAATACAATTGATGTTTATCCAGAGGGGAAAAGATCAGGGAAAAAGAAGCTAATTTTTACACAACCCCATTAAGTGCACAATAATGTTGTTACATGAAAATAATTTAACATGTACTTACATATTGAGAAGAGATGCACATGTACTTACATATTGAGAAGAGATGCACTTTTTTGTGCCGGCAAAGTGCCACTTAACTCATTATTTCCAAGAAACCTGACAATGAAAGGCAATGGTACATTCTTTAATATAATGAGTTTGTTGGGCTTAACAATGTGCAAGTAAGAATATGAGGTATATTACAAGTAAGTGAGCGAACTCAAATTGAAAAGTGAGTCTGGAATCTGTCCTCTAATATTGTTGAAACTCAAATCCCTAAAAACATAAAATAATACTATCAGATGGATTGATAAAAAAAAAGTAATGGGCAAACTATACTTTGCATGAGAGTGATTCAATAAAGTGTTACTTTGTTAAGCCATAAGTATTCAAAGTAAAAGGCCAAAATGCATAAACATTCCTTGGGGTCCGAATTAGTTCACTTAGTTGCAAACTTGATTTCCCTGGGCTTTCAATTTTTCTTTGTAACTCCTTGGGGTTTTTACATTCCTGAAATTGACTCCTAGGATTAACTTATGCTTGCTCATAGTGACAAAAAAGAATCACTTGATCCTCAAATGATACCCAAAAACTGATTCAAGCCAATTGAAACTTATTTGTGTTTCATTTAGCACGGATCAGTTGTTGGGAGTCATTCGATGGTCATGTGATTCTTTTTCATTGTTGATAGTGAAAGTTCAAATATGTGTATAAAACACCCTTGAACGTTTAGACCCCAATAATAGAAATATCAATTCAAGCTTAATGTCAAACAATAAATGTGCGGAACATGAACATAAGCTAATAATTGAATTGATAAACAATCTAAACCATAAATAATCACAATCACAGCAGTAATTAAATGGTAAAGATAAAAGGAAGAGAGATGCAAACACAAGGACAACACTTGATGTGTTATCGAAGAGGAAACTGAAGCCCTCGGCGTAAAACCTCTCAGTCGCCCTCCAAGTGGTCAATAATCCACTAGAAAATGTAGTTGGGATACATGAACAGCAATAGACCCTCCAAGTCTAATCTACCCGATGTACCTAAGCCCTCCAAGCTTCTTGCTCTAACGAGGTTGCGCCGAACCTTTTTCTTTTCTAGCTTACCGGATTCCGCTATAGTCCATAGCATCAACCAATATGAATTGGTCCATTCCTAACTGCTTCCCAAAGCACCAAATAAACCTTCTCATAGATATGGGTATGGTGAGAAAAGGTTTTGATAAAATGCCTCTCAAGGATTTAACAATGGAGAGAAAGAGAGTTGAGGAATTTGAAGAGTCTCTTATGTAAAGATTGTGGATGAATCAATCTTGTTTTACTCTAGGGTTTCTCTCTCAAAATTCTCTCTGGAAGCACTCATTCTTTCGTGGGTATAAGGGGTATTTATACTAGGGTGAGAATGGAATGTGAAACGTCAGGTTTTTCAAAATAGGGTTGGCTTGCGGCTTGGCCTCACGACTTGACTGAGTTGCGAGATCTAGCCACGAGATAACAGAACGGCCAGTTGTCCTATTTTGTCCTGTAGTGCTCCAGCTAGCATGACGCTTCAACTTCTAGCATGCTTGGCACGTGTGCTGCTTCTGGCGGCTTGTAGCCGCGAGTCACCTGCGAGATCCAACCGCAAGACTCTGTTTTCTTGCACACTCTTGAGCATTCAACACTCTATCTCACTCACTACACTTACAACAAACCCACCTAAATACAGGGTTACTAATTGCTGAAATACAAGCAAATTTGGCACGGAATAAAGCCAACAAGATGGTTGATTAAATTCAACCTTACAGATAGCTAACAGAAATTAGTTGTAGGGATCCATTTCATGAATATGGAAACTTCAGGGAATTGTAAGGAAAAATTAAAAGCCCATAGGATCAGTTAAAGGACCCATCCCAAGGAGTGTTTATGCATTTTCGTCAAAGTAAAATCGCATTCAAGGAACCTGTGATTTCCACAAAATTTATATTCACGGGGTTGTGAGAAATATAAAAAATAATTATCTACAAGAAGTAATGAACAAATATGATCCTTTTGCAACAAGAGCAGGCAAAATTTAAGCAAGATGCATCATCCCTACAAGAAAGCAGGAACAAGAAAAGGACGGAAAAAAGATTTAAAAAAAAATAAAAAATTGGATCTCTCATTCAATTATAAGTAGTGACTTCGTTTTGCAAGCCTCAGGGAATAACTTAATGATTATAATTTATATCATTTAATTTCATCAATAGTAAGATTTTAGTGTTCGGGTTGTCCAGCCTCATAAATAACAGACAGGTCTCTTAATCCATTGCTCTGGATCTGACTCAAGTTCAACATGACACATTTCCATCTCCACAATTATCTATAGTCATCATCAATGGGTATTACTTACAGTAATGATAGTTTTTTATATTCTCATATATTGGATGGAATTGAATCTGAAATGTTATTATTCCTCAGCACTCTGCAAAACATGTAACTAATTTGTGATAACATAATCTAGAAGAGAAACCAAAAAAAAAAAGAAAGGAAACAAATATATTTAGTATTAGGAAGATCTAAATTATAGCCGCTCTGGCGTTGTAGTACAAGGTACTTAGAGAGTTCATATCCTTCATAAATGCCAACGAAGAGCTTCCACCAGACAATTCACTCAGTCTCCTACAATGATATTACACATTAGATTGTTAGCTTAAGGAATCTGAAAAATACAAACAAATTTAACTAGGAGATGTAAAATAAATCAATTTTGTATACTAGTATACTACACCTCCATTTCATATAAATGTGGGTTGTATATATGGGACTTTTAAATAAAGTTACCCTTATATGAGAGGAAAGCATATTATACAAGGGTATTAAATAATTTTGTAAGATTACTCACAAGTCAGTCAGGGAAGTCAAATTGGAGAATGTTGGGGGTATTGGACCTTCAAAGGAGTTTCCTTGCAGCCACCTACAAAAGCATTTTGGAGTAGTTAATCATAAATTGTGCACAAACGCATCTTTATCAGTAGATTACACAAGTAAACTTTTGCTTTTCATATATTACCATGAGCGAATCATTGATTAATGATAGTAGTCAATTATGGGAATAATATTGATTTATCAAAACATATAATTGATTTATAGTTGACTTTTGAGTAAATTTCATTATAAATAGAGGTTCCTTATATATCATTGTGTTTTGACTTTACACATCATTATTTTCATTTCATTTTTTAAGTGAATGCCAGAATTTCATTTAAATGAGGATAAAAACTATAAAGTTGGGATTTACAACTATGTTTTGTGTTGACTTTTATTCTACGTCAAATTTGATTGTATTTTGTTCAATCATTTCCTTGTATATTTGTGAGATCTAATGTAAGGGTTGAATGTGAGAGTTCGGTGAAGATTTGTGAAGAAAGTGAAGTTTGCGACTAGCTTAAGAGTAGACAATCCGCGAAAGGCCACATGAAAAGCACATGCTGTAATCTGAACAGTTGTTGCCAGGTTATATTTCATGAGTCACTTCACAACTCAGGCCAAGTTGCGAGGTACCCACGAAATTCACTGTTTGAACCTTTTTGAAATGTGTTTTTCTCATTTCTTTACCAACACCATATAAGCCCACATTACCCACAAAATTGTAATGAGCTTTTTAGAGAGAAAATCCTAGCAATACACTTGAGATTTAGAGATTATAAACCCACAATCATCTACACAATTTCTCTTAGTTTTTCTCTACTCCTACCTCTCCAATTACAAATCCTTGAAAGTTCCTAAGCCCAAACACTTATCTCACCCATTCTAAGTGTTGAAAGAAGATTTGGCAGTGTAGGAAGCATTGGATGAAGCCATTGAGTGGCAGATGCAATTTGGAACTAACTGCAAGATCTGGAGAACTAGTGAAGAAATAGCTCAGTAAAGCTCATTGGTAGCTAGAACTTGGAGGATTCAAGTACATTAGGTAGATTAGACTTAGAGGGGTTTTTTTTTTTATTTTTTTTTATTTTTTTTTTTTTTTTATATATATATTCATGTACTCCAACTTTATTCACTAGTGGATCGATTTCGCCTTGGAAGGCCATAAAGAGGTTTTTCGCCGAATACTTCAGTTTCCTCTTCGATAACACGTTTTGGTGTTATCTTGTGTTTGCATATCACTTCCCTTACTCTTTAAGCATTATATTTACTGTTGTTTGCTTGTGGTTATGGCTTAGAATGTTGTTTCGGTTATTACGTCTCATTTACTCTTGTTCCGCACTTAGATAAGTTAGAGTAAAAGCAATGAAGTTGATATTTTAAAATTGAGGGTCTAAACAAGTTATAGTGTTTTGCACTATTTGAGCTTTCAAAAACAGTACATTTGGAGCTACTATACGCTCAATAATACAAGGATTTTCCTCTATCCAAGTGATAAATCTGAGATGCCCATGTTGAGCTAGAGCATGAGATGCTTTATTGCCATTGCGTGGAACATGAGATAGACAGACATGGCAAAACTATTGGATTTGCAGTAGGGAGCTAGAGATGTTATTGGATATGTGAATAGGAGAGGTTGAGCTACCTATCAAGGGGTAGATAACCACCTGTGAGTCTCCTTCAAAGATAGCATCTAGTATTCCTATGTCTGAGGCAAAGCCAATCCCTTCCTCCATAGCCTTCAATTCAATTTCTGAGGACCCAGAGGAGCTTTAATCTTCTCACTCATCACAGCAGCTTGACCATGGTGAACCTGAATGATGACCCCAGACCTACCTCTCTTAAATTTTCAACACTGCACCATCTATGTTTACTTTGTACTATGGAGGTTGTTATGAGTATAAAGTTAGGGGCAAAACAATAATCTCAGTATATTCCTATATATATATATATATATCAATAATATGTTATATGTTAGGGTTAATTGAAATAACTTGATGCATATGTTTTATCTCCAACATGGTATCAGAACAATAGCCACCCACTGCCATTAACCCCACCTGCCATAACTCACCCCTTTTCTGCCACCAGCCACCTTCATCGTCAATGCTGATCAACACTACAAGCTTCAGCTGTAAATACCATATTTTGTCCAACCTCAAATTTGGTTGGAAACTCGAGATTTAAATCAAGGGTCTCATTAGCTTATCTTAACATGACATTAAACATATTGGAATTCCATTCATTTTAATATCCAAAGACAAAAATTAGGTTTGAATTAATCGAATTGTTATGAAAATGAGAAATTTGCTAGTTGCAGGTTTGCCATTAAAATGTTTACTTCTTAAATTGGCAATGGTCTTCCTTTGAAATGCATTAAAGATCATATCTGACATATTACTGGATTTTCTGGATTGCTCGGGTGAACTGCATTGAAGTGCTCCGACTCGTCCTAGCATGAGCATGTTGGCACACATTGCATACACAGGCATGAACCCTACCGATGTGCCATAGTGCACCAAATGCGAAACTCTATCGGATTTTTGTTGTGAAAATGGGGCATCCCCATTGCCATATTCTCACAACGAAAGCTTGGTGAGGATCGTGTTTTGCGTGCTATGATGCACCTGACGCAAAGGGCTGCCGGATTACTATCACAAAAATAAGGCGAAATGTTGTTGGATTTTTGCCAGGGAAATTTGGCACCAATTCCATACACACTAGGGAAGCATCAATCGAGACTACACCCTTTTCGAGACCAAACCTCAAAGCCCAATTCGATTAAAGCCCTGAAAGCTAATGCCAATAGCTTGATTTTTAATTGCCAATGTCCTTAAATTAAGATTTAACTAAAACAAAGGACTATTTATGGATAGGAGTTGTGGGGTGCCTAATACCTTTCCCACACGTAACCAAACTTCCGAACTCAAGAATCAAGATTTTTTATCCATCCATATTAGTTTAGGAAAAACGACTTTTTTCTTAGCTTAGAATTGGTAATAAAATCAAATAGAATCAGGTAACCAATCACACTTTAGAAAAACCCAATGATTGGTGGAAACTTTACTTACCTTTGGTAAATCCATTAAAACTGACTCATCTATCGAGTCACACACCAGAGGTACTACCCTTCTTTACAGCACCAAAGCTCTCGGACCTGTACGCTCTAGGTGCACGTGAGCGTCGCTGTGATGGGTGGTTGAACCGTCGCGAGGCATCGACACCGGTGACAAGAACGAGCCCCTATTCTCCTCCGTAGAGGGTCACCTCCCGCCATCAACAGGCACTAGCCACTAGCCGTTGCTTCTATCCTCGCTTCGCCGGCAAATTCGTCAGTCTAGGGTTTCATTTTTTTTCTCTGGTGTATCTATTTACTGCCTATTATGAGTTTATAAGTTTCTTTTTTTTTTCTTAGGTTGCTATTGATAGTTGTGGTTGTTGGTTGTTGGCTATTTTCAGTGGATGATATTGTTGTTGGTTGTTCTTAGTGCCCTTAATGATTGTTGGGATTGTTAAGTGTTGATTGTTGAGTTTTTTTAGTTGTATTGTTGATTCTTTGGTTTAGTTGCTCTCCACGAGTCCATTAGTTCATTTGTTCACTGTTAGTTGGTTCTTTAAAATAAGTTTCTTTTGTTACGGATTTGAAAGGTGGAGTTCAACCTCATTTTATCTTATCTCCTGATATGCTTTCAATTATCCCCATTCGCCTTGATGGGAGTAATTATGCACAATGGGCTCAAGCCGTCAAAGTGTTTCTTCTTGGTAGAAACAAATTCGATTATGTGATTCATGAATCTCCTCTGTCTACAGACTCTAAATATGCTAATTAGAGAGTCAAAGATGCACAAATTAGGAGTTGTTTGTGGAGTAGCATAGAGTCTAAGATTGGTTGTAGTTTGATTTTCTTACCAACTACTAAACTTGTTTGGGAACAGGCCAAGGAACTTTACTCTAGTGTTAAAAATTTGAAGCGGATTTATGATCTTCATCAAAATTATTTTTCCTTGAGTATTAGTGATTTGTCTTTGTAAGACTATTGTAACAAGTTTAAGGATATATGTGAAGAACTCAATATTTATCAGCCCATCTCTTTTGATGTTAAAATTATGAAGAAACAACAAGATTCTATGAATGTTGCTCGCTTCCTCTTTGGATTACCTAAAATTTTGAATCTGGTGAAATCACAAATTTTAGCTAGTCCATACCTCCCTCATCAAGTGAAGTTTCTGGTAGACTTAGACAAGCCACATTATCTTACTCTAGTTCTGCCTCACTCCCCTCCTCAAGTACTAACGCATTACCTTCTGGTGATAAATCTGCCTTTGCCACTTATATGGGGAGTAATAGAGGTGGTCGTGGAGGTGGAGGTGGAGGTCGTGACCAAAGGGGTCGTGGTAGTGAGCAAGGGGGTCAAGGCAGAGGACATGGCCTTCATAAGTGCACTTATTGTCATAGTGAGAATCATACGGTAGACTTATATTAGGAGTTGTATGGTAAACCCTTAGCTCACCAAGCTAGTTTTCAAGTTGAAGAACCGCCTTCACAATCACTTCCACCAACATCCAATGTAGTCTTTATTCTCGAGGAAGATTACAATCACCTCATGTCTTTGCATTCTAACTTTGATGGGTCTGGTTCTACAGCTACTTTGGCTCAACAAGGTACTTCCAATGCTTGTCTTGCCACTCAGGAACCCTTGGGTCATTAACTTAGGTGCTACTAATCATATGACAGGTATCTCAGGTTTACTCTCTAACCTTGGGCACTTTAGTAGTCTTCCTAATGTTACATTGGTAGATGGCTTAGCCACTACAGTTTCTAGTTTGGGCACTACCAATCTCACTCCTAATCTTTCTCTCTCTTGTGTCTTATATATTCCTGATTTTCCCTTTAATCTTTTGTCAATTAGTAAGCTTACTAAAATTTTGAATTGCGCTGCCATTTTTTTATCCACTCATTGTATCTTTTAGGATCTCAAGACAGGGAAGATTCTTGGTAGAAGGCATGAAGCCGGTGGACTTTACTACCTAGATCAATGTGGTTCTTCCAGTTTAGTGGGTTCTCATTTGTCTATCTCACCTCTTCAACATCATTATCACCTTGGTCATCCATCCGTCCATAATTTGAAGTCGTTAGTCCCATTGTGTCATGAATAACTTAAAGGATTAAACTGGGCACTCAAGGATTAAGATGTAGTAATCTTCAAAGTGGCAGTCTACATTCATGACTTTGTATTACTACGAATATTTTATGAAGGGTTTTCATGTACAATAAAGTCTTGGGATATAATTTATAGATAAGGCCTAGAGTGAAACTATATTTATATAGTGGTATTAAATATAGTTAATGGTAACTTTGGACTTATCAAGAGTTGACAAAAAAGCCCAAGGCCCATTGGAGCTAGTGTCTTATTGGTCCTTTTTGGTCCCACTCCAATTCACACACTAAAGCCCAATTGGAAAGGCCCAATAGGCCAGCCTAATTAGATAATTAGTTAGTTATAAAAGGAGAAACATACAGAATTTTATTTTAAGGCAATACATCATTGTGAAATGGTGTTATGTGTGAGTGAAGCCACTCAATTATTCTCCCTTGGAAATTGATTAAGAGACCACCCTTCTTGGGTGTAAAGTGGAATTGGAGTGAAGATTAAAAGTGTTCCCAAATACTTATAATCTTTTGTTTTGAATTTCACCGCACCAAGGTACACTTTCTATTGTTTGTTGTAGAATTCAAGGTTATATGCTATCTCTCATGAATGAAGTAGATCTGTGATTGTTGCTTCCACGCTGTGTTTTGTATGAGATGCAAAATCATATTTTCCAACTTCTTCTTCATAGGAACTATGTTGGCTAACCAACTAGGGCATTCAATCTCCTTAATGAATCCTGCCTTTAAAAGTTTTTGCACTTCAAGCTTTATATTTTCCTCCGCATCCAAACGGTATTTTCTCGGTGGTTGCTTCATAGGTTTAGCATTAGGATCCACTTTTAACTTGTGCGTTATCAGGCTCAAGCTCAGACCTGCCATTTCTTGGTAACTCCAAGCAAAAACATCCTTGTATTCCCTCAACAAGGCTACCAGTTTTCTTCTTTCTTCTTCAGAAAAACTTTTGCTGATTTTTACTAGTTTTTCCCTTTCTTTTCCATCATTCAAATCGACCTCTACAAGTTATTCTTGTACATTCTTGACAACATCATTCACGTACTCAGGGGCTTCTTTCATAGGCTTCTCAGCAACATGAACTTCCTTTTGCTGTTATGTCAGATTAAGGGAATTAGGCTCACCATCCTCCTCATCCCTTCCTTTAACTATCAGAATTCATATATCACCCGACCAACAGGCTTGGTGTCTCTTCTTATCTTGGAAGGTATTTTTGGTTCCACCACTTCACCATCATCTTCTTCCTCTGCTTGCAAGGCAATAGGATTAAAAGGAAGAATTCTATTTTCACCCTCGAGTTCATACTCTTGATATAAAGCCACCTCAGCAAAATACAACTTTTCTCTATCAAAAGGCATCCCGGTGGCCTCAATAATTACTTGCTTATTCCTCTAAATGGCCTTCATACATTGATAATATGTGGAAACCACGGCCTTATATGCCTTCAACCATGGACGACCTAAGATGATGTGGTAGGATGTACTCCCTTCCATTACATGCATAAGAGTGGGTGCCCGAATTGGCCCAACCCTGAGATCCAAAGACACATGCCCAAGAGTGTTTTGCTGTAAAGCTTCTATTCCTGCTACCCATAGTGAATCTAGAATGATTTTGTCTCTTGGAATACTTAAGGCATCAAGTGTAGGGAGAGGCAAAATATTGGTGGATGCGCTAGTGCCTATCAACACCCTTTTGATTCGAGATGCTCCCAAAAAGGCAATGACATATAAATGTCTGTCGCCATCAACAACTCGGTTGACTAGATCCTTTTTAGAATAGGTGACCAAATCCTTTGCTTCCATATATGCCATTTGCATCGGACTTCCTTCAACAACTGCCACTTCATGATTTCTTTCCATCACCCTGGTCAAAGCTTGAGCCGCCTTTCTTCTTGCTATTGGCCTAAGACCTATTCCTTTAAGAAAGGAGTGTATCTTATCTTCCTACTTAATTTTCTTCACCATTTCTTCACCTACCAAAGGTGAAGGTGCTGAGTTGTTGCTAGCCACGTTCCCTGCTTCCTCTTCTATAGGATCCTTACAACCTAAGAAGAAAATCATTGCCACCTCTGGTGCATGCATCTTTGGATCAACCATCTTTCCAGCTTTGATAACCAAATCTCCCTTAGCTACTCTATCATGTAAAATATTCCTCAAAGCATAGCAATCCATGGTATGGTGATTGCATCTCTTGTGATACCTACAATAGAGTGGACTGCGCTTTTCCTCTTTTGTAGGTTTATGTTTACATGCAGGCAACACCACCACACCATCTTTCAACCAAGCTTCTAGGATGCTATACAACTCTTTAGTGGACATGGTCAAAGGAGGGGGAATATTACTTCTCTCCCTCTTCTTTCCTTTGACTACCTTTTTAGGTTCTTTCACCACAGCAACTTTCACCTTCTTGTTTCCTCTCCTCCAAGGCTGTCTAGGCGTACTCCTTGTTTGTGAAGTCAAACCCTTTGAAGGCTTTCTCATGGACATACTAGCTCTCCTTGCAACCTCTATAAGCCTTGTAAAACTAGAAATCTAAAGATTTTCTAGATAAGGCTGGTATTCATACAACAAACCCACGATACAAACATCCACCAACATTTCTTCCTCCACAAGGTCATAACACACCAAAGAAAGGTCTCAGTACCTATGAATATATTCCAATAACCCCTCAAACACCCTTTCCTTTTCATGCTGTAGATCTGACAACGTGAGCCTTTCTTCTAAAGCGAAGAAATTTTTTATGAACTGTGTTGCCAAATCTTTCCAGCTCAAAACTGACCCTAGTGTAAGACTAGCATACCAAGTAAAAGCTCGGCCTTTTAAAGACTTAGAGAACTCCCTAAGCCTCAACTCATGGTCATGGGAGTGAGCTGTCAGTGCATCTACATACCGTCTGATATGCTCTCTAGCATTCCCTATCATGCCATCATACTTGGGAAAGATAGGAGGAGTGTAGTTAGCGAGGTAAGGCTTCCCAACTATCTCTTCAGGATAAGGAGGTCTGGTGTCAACATAAACAGCACTACCCATCTTTTTGGCTTCAAACAAAATATTAAATATATCTTTCCTAGTCAAGTAAGGAGATCCCTGAAGACCTTGACCACCTTGAGGAGCTTGAGGTATGGCTGTCTCTTAATGTAGGGATTGTAACTTTTCTCACTTAGTAGCCTAAGAACGCTGAAGATCTTCAATAGCAGCCATGATACTCATACTCTCATGATGACCAGCTTCACACGAGGACTTTATTCCTTCAGAGTGCATGGATATGTGATCTGTACTTGGTTCTGATTGATGGTTTTTACCCACACCAGTCAGTATCCCTATAACCTTCTTCTTTGGAGGCATGGAAAAAGTCACAAAAAAAAAAGGTATATAACCCAGCAAAACACACTTAAAAGGAAAATAACTAGAGATCCCCAATAGAGCCGCAAAAAATGTACGTGCAAGTTAGATTTAAGCTTATATAGGGAAGTAAAATAAGTTATCTAGCAGTACATCTACATGAGAAAGCTTGACAAGGTGCTAGCTTTCACATGACACTCAAAGAAGAAGAAGAGGATGATGGTGAGACGTGAGAAAGACGCACATTTAAGTAAGAAGAAGAAACTGATGAAAGAAACATATGATGTACGTGGAAAACCCTATAGAAGGGATGAAAAACTATGGTTTAAGCAAGAATGTAATGTTCTTACTCGGTTCAGATGGTATTATATGTGAAAAGAGATCAATTTCTTACAACAAGGTTGTTCTTCCCTTTTACCAACTCTTTATCCTCTTCTACAAAGTATCTACTTGGGTTCTTACCCTAAAAAC